>NC_090741.1:106174394-106254394 GCF_036898095.1 Palaemon carinicauda | reverse complement strand
AGATTTCCGTTTGGAATGCGTTGAATTAATTCATGGTGATGAATTGATTTTTTGAATTCATTCATGGTTTGGAAAACTCTCAAGATGAAGTATGGCAAATCTAAAGAATAAGAAAAAGGAAAAGAATGAGATGAAGGATGATGAGGAGGAAAAGAAAAGGAAGAAGATAAAAAAGATGGCAAAACTTAAGGCAGATGGAGAATAAGAAGAGATTAACTCCTAAAGAAGAAGAAAAAGAATAAAGCTTACGATTATTTCATCATATTCGGGATGCGGGATGGTTATCTATTTCTCTGCTTCACAAATCTATTATACTTTTTTTTCCACACATTGAGCTTAAATATGAATAACAATGACAGTCTACAGGTAACAAACGGCATTTAGACTAGCCGTCGTCCAATCCGTGCTAGCCCCTACCACCACGGGCTAGAGCTCTAGAGCTGTGGAAAATGAATGTACCGTGATCTGAGCTTAGGGATGTTTCATACCCTGCCATCTCGACTCTCTCTTATATTACCGTCCTTCTTAGCAGTATTTTTGAACTAATGATAGTAATGATAATATTATTCCTCCCTTTTGGAACGAACCTAGGACTCTGTTGTAATTGAGTTTGTGTATTGACCTTCATCCAATAACGAAATTACACTTTATAGGTTGTGGTGACCTATTTGAAACATCCCTGCCTGATGATTTGTCGGACTGGGGTTCGAGTCCCGCTTTAGCTCCATAGTTTCTTGTATTGTTTGCAACATCAGCATCCTTGTGATCTAAGGATGGTTGCTTTGGGGGAGCCTATAGTCCTGTTGAGTCATCAGCAGCCATTTCTTGGCCTTCCCTGGTCCTAACTTGGATGGAGAGGGGGTTTGAGCGCTGATCATATGTACAGTATATATGATCAGTCTTTAGGGCAATGTCACTGTCCCTCGACTCTGCCATTCATGAGGGGCCTTTAAACATTTAAACCTTTAAACTTGATTGCCATAGGAATGTAACTTGGTTCAAATTATCTCAGAGAGAAGTTTGTTTAAAACTCATTTCAACTTTGCAACACTAGTGTGGAGTCGGAATTGCAGTTGAATTGTTGTAGGAGGTTGCAGTGTTAAATCGATAGCATTCGCCTTAGTACTCTCTTGCTCTTTCTTACATACGTATAAACATTTCTACTTTAATATAAACTTTCTTCTTTCTTACGAATATCAAAATGTTGATGATAATTCCTATTTTGGGGAGAAGGAATATTTTTAACATCTTATATTTCACTCAAGAAACAAATAGTAATTTTATAGTTCATTATTGAAATAATGTAATGAGAAGATCATT
The DNA here is from genome assembly GCF_036898095.1 of Palaemon carinicauda. Classification (NCBI taxonomy): domain Eukaryota; kingdom Metazoa; phylum Arthropoda; class Malacostraca; order Decapoda; family Palaemonidae; genus Palaemon; species Palaemon carinicauda. Next base: position 106,253,074 of record NC_090741.1, on the reverse strand, counting down.
ATTCCTTATGAAGTTAAACAGACTTTATCGTAACTTTTAACTTGATTACCACGCTTTAAAATGAAGGTTTATTTCGACTGAAAACAAAGCACATAAGGTTCATGATACTTCAGATTTCTTGTACATTTTAACGTCTCATTCAGCTTTTCAAACCCCGTTTAGAAACTTCTTCCTAAATCTAATATGGGTAATGCGTACTTCTTTGGCTGATTCTACCACCTCTTTTCTTTGGAAGTAGTATTGAGTGCAGTGTGTCTGGTGCAACTCACTGTAGATGGTTACGAACGATAACTTTGCTGTGTCCCTTTGTATCTCTTTCCTCCTCTCGCTTTAGGGACTTTCCACTAAGCGGTCTAATTTCTCTTATTTTCCTCCATTAATAACAAATTATGTGAGAGGTGGGATAGGAAGCTCTGCAGTCTATTTGATGTTAGTTTTTTTAATGGTTCCCAACATCGTCAAATGTAGCGGTATGATAAGGGAGGATTGAAACGGCAAAGCACCAACCCTAAGGACGTAACGTACCCTCTTGAAGCTCAGTAAAATACAAGGGACTTTCGATCTGTGTACTTCACAGATATCACTGTTAAGATAGACTGACTAGATGACGAATAATCTATATCTATAACTCATTGCCTGGAGATTAACATTATTACACACACATTGAATATATATATATACATATATATATGTATATATAAATATATATACATATATATACATACATACATACATACATACATATGTATATATATATATATATATATATATATATATATATATATATATATATTACCACTGCTAATAGAATGACTATGGTAATAAAACGCATTGTATTTCATTCCATAAAGATATATATCACAATAGAGAGTGACTTATTCAAATTCCTTTTCAGAGAGAGAAATAATTATAGAAATCTTTTCCACAGAGAAATTGATCCAAATCCTTTTCTCCAGAGAGTAATAAATCCAAATCCTTTCCCCCCGACAGGTTTCCTTATTTCAAGGATCAAAACCAGGATATGACTAATTTATCCCTCGCTTTGGCAAACTCTCGGATCTCAGAACACTACGGAAAGGAGGAAAATCGTGGGTAAGTTCCTCTGTTTCTGTGGACAGTAAAGATACTCATTTGATGCTTTTCAATTATGAAAAACTATTTATTCTAATGCGAGATAATAGATTATTCTTGTTGGTTTCATGAAAAATAATTTTATTTGAACAAAGGGATTTATTTATTAATAAATGCAGTTTGAATATTAGAATTAGCTTGCTATTTTCATTAAAATGAATTATTTAAATATGAAAAAACTCGTGATTTAATATTGATTTTAAGAAAAATCTTAATAATTTGGTTACTGATATTAAAACCAGATATTTAAACCAGAACTAGTTTTATTTATGATAATTTTTCGTGAAATGAAGGTTTTGGTTTTTTTATTGTTGTCATCAAAATCAGTTATTCGAATAAAAAAAAATCATTACAAATTGTAAAACTATGTGATTGTTTTTAATGTTAACAAAATTAGTTACTGGAGATAGAAACGTTTGTAGCGTATCATTACCTATAATTAAAACATTTTTATAAAAAGATTTTCATTATAGATATTAAAGTTTTTATTTTTAGTTCACCTGTGGTAACTCTAAAAAATCATTACGAAACCTACTTGTAACCGCTATGAACTATAGGGATGCATCAGGCATTGAAATAAGAATTAGATAAATACGTTTGAAATTTATTAGTTATTGTAATAAGTTCCATCAATTTTATAAACCAATTTAGTATATATTATCTTGTTAAACGGTAGTTTAAAACATAAGTAACATAATATCTTCTAGTTATATCAAACAATATAGCTAATACTAAAATATTGATTACACTTTTTTTGCATATCTAATAACAATTTTTTATTTTACAGATTTTTACTGTTTATACAGATTATGAGCATAGAAGAAACTCTTATTTAGATTCACGTCGAATACAGAAATAAAATTAATCGAATCATGACAAGTGTTAATAGATCACATCAAAGAGAGCGATAAAGAATTAGTTTCTTTAAAATTTGTAATAGGATGTTAAAAATTGTACTCTACGGGTTATGGTCACCATATTTCAATTACGATACTCTGCCTTTGACATTACTTCGTAGGTCAACATAACATTAATAACAGCCACATAATGTATAATAATTATGTTATCAATTATATAAGTAACTGTCTTATATTGTATATGAATTAAGATAAAAGCTTTTAAACAGATTTCTTGTAATGGAACATTGTATTCCAATTATGAGCCTCCGCTATTAGAACCCGTTCGTATATTAAAATCAATTTGAGTGGCTAATAGAAATTTTTCTTTTAAGCTATCGGGAGACAGTATTCAATACATAAAGACCTAAATAACTTTAATTCTTTTAAGCTTTAGGGATACAACATTTATTACGTAAACGTCTAAATTACTTTACTTTTGTATGCTATTTTTCTTAAAGTAATCATATCTCAGTTAGATTGTATATTGGCACTTGGCTTGTTAGAAAATATAATTTATTTTTTTATCTCTCCTTCATAGTTGAGCATACAGCTAGTTATTCACATATACCTTCTACTTTAGAACTTTGTAATTTCTTTTTATGTATTTCAGTTAGTGTTTCATTTCTAGGCTTAGATGCTTCTTTTTCTCATTGTAGTTATTTTGACAGACATCCAATGATGATAATGATAAAATCTGAACTCTAAAGAGGGAAGTCATGTATTCTCAAAATTTTAGTATTTCATGGCTTGCCAAATAGCTGGGGCATACTTTTCCATTTCATAAATCAAAAATTTAATTTAAATGGAATGAAATCCAATAAGGTGGACATTAGAAGACTCTAAAGGTCAGGACAAAAAAAATGGATATTCCAATATTACTTGTTTTTTAAATCATATCGGCAGCTCATTCATTGTATTTACTATATCTAGTCTTCGAAAATAAAAGGTCAAAGTCAAAGAACAAGTAACATTCTTTGATTACACTCTCATGACCCTGTAAATGATATTGACCTTTTATATTGACTGATGAGTGTTTCCGTTTACTATGTAGTTACTTGTAAAGTTAATTTACTTCATGATTTAATAACTCACCTCTACGTTAGGACTAGTTATGCACTGAGTCAAATATCATTTAATATTTAGTATATTTTACATATATTTCACTGTATACATACTACCTCATTTAGTTGAGAATTATAACAGTTATGTGGCTTGGTTTACTTTTAATTACCAATCGTTATATATGTCTCAGTTTAGCTTTTAATTATTTGATTTTCCTCATGCAAAATCAATGTGACTATTCTAGCAGAGAATTTACCCATGCATTTATTTCACATCAGTTTTAATTTGCCTAAGTACATATCCATTTGACTGGGCACAGTTCAAATTAGTAATTAGTTCCTATACGTGGAGAATTTTAAGCAATTAGTTATTTACGTTTGCACGCATGGTAATGGTGTATTCAAGCACTAACCTCTGCACCACTTTTACCTGTACGTCTCTTTCGTTTCCAGCAGGGCAGGCCGGTCCGACATAAACGCTATGCTTAAGGCTGGAGGAGGAGGCGAAGGAGGCGCAGACGATGCTTCTGGAGGCGTCACCATCGGCAGAGGTGGGAAGCCCAGCGTCTCATTCGGTCCTGGGGGAGGAATCTCCCCTAAATTCAGCATTAACAACAACAACAATAACAACAACAACGACAGCGCGGCTTCACACTCGAATGGGATGAGCGCGCACCGGGCTAAATTGGGCCTTAACCTCGACCTTGGCACGAAGGGTCACGACCCAACCGTCAACCCCCCTCCCTTGCACCTGCAACCGTCTGTGAGACGGCTTGGGGCGTTCGAGGGAGGCGTCTTGGGCAGTTACAGAACTTTACAAAAACCTCTTGTCTCGCACAAGGGCCCCCGAGAGAATACTTTTTTCCCCAGTGCCAAGTTTAGGTCGTACAACGACCCTTCCAACGCTTCCTCCGATTTGGGCGAAATTAGCATTAAAGGTTTTGGCAACTTGAGTAAGTAGGACTAGAACGTTTGAATCCCTTTCTCGATTAGAGTAGAAGCTCGGTCTTTAAAGTGGAACTCTTAGGAGCTTTTAGAAGGCAAAGGTTTAAAAAATGCAACTTATATGTTTAGACAACTTTAGTATGTATGAGTAGGTCATTTGAGTCCCTTCTCAAGTTAGAATAGAGATTTCATATTTATCCTTTGAGATCGTTCCTGAGTTAGAATAGAATTGGTCTTTAAGATATAACCATTGCTTTCAGAAGGCAAATATCAAGTGAAAAGACTTTATCATTATGTCAACTTAAGTAAGGATACGATCCTTTAAAATCCCTCTTCAGTTAGAATAGAGAATTTTCCTTGAAGGTAAAAATCTTGCCTCCAAAAGTCAAATATGTAGGGAAAGGTTACATTATTGCTATGGTGAACTAAGTTTAAAAGGCCTAAATAACAGAGTTTCTTAGGACTAACTTAGAATAGATATTTTACATGTAGAATCTTTTATAGCTTTATCATAAGTTAGACACTTGGGATGCTTTGACTACATGTCCCAGTAGTTCTTAAAACAGGTGTTTATAGAAAGGCATCTTGGTAGGAACACCGACACGGTGTCCTTTATAAAGTAAAAAAAAAGCACTCTATGTATTTTAACTTTAGGATTCTATATTTTATGACATAATTCTTTCTGGAAAAGGTACAAGTAGCTTTAGGATTGAATATTAAATACAATAATGTATATAAATATGTGAGCCAAGGTAGAAAAAAGAACATACACTGGGACTAGCTCTTTGAATACTGCTCTTAAGCTAATTATGAAACCTTTCCATTTAAAGGATATATATGGTTAACTTTGAATTCTACAACTTTATAAGATATTTATATTAATTTTGAATCATACCCCTTTTATATAAAATTCTAGGTTCAATTTAAATCCTACCACTTATAGAATATTTGAGGCTAATTTGAATTCTTATTCCTTTATAGAATTATTTGAAGTTAATTTTGGATTCTAACCCCTTATAGATTTTTATGTGAATCTTAAAATCTTTCCTATTATCAAATACTTAAATTTAATTTCAAAGCCTACCCTTTCATAGAATATTTGAAGTTAATTTTAAAACCTACCAGTTTAGATATGTTTTTAAAGTTAATTTTGAATCCTATCACCATATAGTCCTAGCCCTTTGTGAAATATTTAAGGATAATTTGAAATCTTATTCCTTCATAGAATATTTAAAATTAATTTTGAATCATACCTATATAGAATATTTGAGGTTAATTTTAATTCTTACCCCTTTATAGATATTTGAGGTTAATTTCGAATTCTACCCCTTTATCAAATATCTTATTCTGATTTGGAACCCTATCACTTTTTATAATATTTTAAATTGATATTTAATCCTATCCCTTTATAGAATATTTGAGGTTAAATTTGAATGCTACTCCTTTACATAGTAATTAAGGTTTATTTATGATCACCCCACATTTTAAAATGTCAGAGGTTAATTCAGAATGTTATAAATCTTTTAAAATGCTTGTGGTTAATTATAAATTCCTCCCTTTCATCAAATGATAACCCTAATAACATAATTTCTAAGTCATGAATTATAGACCTTAACTTTTTAAAAACAATTATACATAGTAAATTAAGACTTTTCTTGTAGTGACATATTACCAAATAAAAACAGGCTGAATAGGAAAAAAGGATAGTTTTAGCTAGAGTCGGTAAAGTCAAAAATATTTTCATGTATCCGGTGTCATGTCAAGGACGAGACGAGAAATTACTATTTACGTAGTTGATTAAGATTCCTTATGGAATAGTCTGTACAGATTTTTTTTTCTTTGTATTTCTTTTTATCCATAATTTTTGCATCGATTCCTTTACCTCTTCCTATTTCGTGTTTATTTTTTCCCAAACTAATTCCTGAATATCCTACAGTGGGTCGCTTTTGTCAGTCTATGGTACGCATTCTATCTTTTCTCCTGTCCACTGCATGGTTATCCCATTCCCTTCTCACATACATACATACATACATACATACATACATACATACATACATACATACATACATACATACATACATACATACAAAAGTAAACACCTTTTAAAACATATAATTACGCTTCTGCTTTAATATACAGAACCAAATAAATTTCAAAGGTATCCGACGACTGATATCATCTTTAAGCAACTGAAATTGCTTTTGTGGGCGAGGGAAAGTCATAGAAAATTGGAGAAAGTCATTTTTGCGTGGCTAGATATGGTTTCTTTTCAATGCATTTACCGTATTGAATTCTTCGGGTGTTCCTGTGTTGTGATTGGCACGAACACAGTCTTGGGTTATCTCCACTGGGTGATGGGAAATTTAGACTTGTTCAAATCATGAAAATAAATGCTATAAAATTAAATATTTTTTCGTGATGAAAATCATTTCTTGGCAGGAAAAATAGACAATTCCAGAATTAAATAAATCAATATCTTAATAGAACTGTAATAATCTTCTAATTGGATAATGAAAAAATTTACAAGTTAAAAATTAATCCAACATTTACCAAAAAGATAATTATATTTTACGAGAAAATATTAAAAAATCAATAAGCAAAATCATATTCAATAAATAATTCTTTTTTTCTAAATAAATATTATTTTTAGGATTGGAAATTCAGCTTTATTATTGTTTTGGGAAAATCAAACCTTCTATATATGGTAAAACAAGCTTATGGAAATTTTGCAATGATTTTACGTGGAAATTAACCATTTTCCTGATTAAAAATAATCCAAATTTTCCTGGAAAACCTAAACCTTTATCTGCTTTTTCCTATTTAACAAATTGCAAGCCTTTTCTTCGTGAGAAAATTAAACCTTTCTCTTACAAATCGGAAAATTCACAACCTTCCTTCCTTAGATATTTGGAAAATCGTGCCACGGTCGAGGTCATCAACGTCATCCTCTCAGATAGATGTTGTTGTTATTGTTGTTGTTAGTTGTTGTGATCACGTGTTGGGAAAATGAAATAGCCTTTGGACACAGCAATCCATCTGGCTCCCCCTTTCGTATGGCTTTGTGACTTCTGCTTGTGTGTTCTTCCTTTCTTTTTTTCTTTTTTTTAGTTTCTAGATCCTTTAAACTTTTACTTGCATTTAATTTTTGCCTGATTTTAGCTGCAGACTATTTTTTTTCAATCAAAGCACTTTCAACAGCCAAACTACTTTATATATATTCAGTACACTTTCCCTTTTCCACGAATGGAGAAGAATTTTCTATATATATATATATATATATATATATATATATATATATATATATATATATATATATATATATACATGTACATATACATATATATATATATATATATATATATATATATATATATATATATATATATATATATATATATGTACATATATATACATATATACATATATATATATATATATATATATATATTTATATATATATATATATATATATATATATATATATATATATTTCGTATATGTATGGGTATATATATTGGTGTATACATACATTATATGTATGTCTATGTATATAAATATTTATACATATATACATACATACATACATATATACAGGTATATATATATATATATATATATATATATATATATATATATATATATATATATATATATATATAACTTCTATTATCCCTTGTACTTTTGTGATGGCACATCACACCTTTGTTGTTCTCTTGCACAAAAATACTTGTTTCATTTGTATTCCAAACAGAGAAAGGTCCTCTATGGAATTGGTAACACTGTCGTTTTGTTTTGGTAACACCGATTTTTTCTGACCTGGCAATACACTTAATACCGAGTTGTGTAACACTGTTGTTCTTTCCCCTCTGATGCAACACAGTTTGGCCTCTGCGAAAAACAAATATTTTGTGCGTGAAATATTTTATAGTTTTTTTTTATATTTTGTATGTTAAATATACTGGTTTTTCTTACAGAATTTAGAATTAAACATAATTTTAACAGCTGAGTCTGAGTTTTTTACGGTGTGATATGTGCATGAGCATGATTTATAGAAAGAAAAAAAATTCATGTCTTGAGAGATATATGTATTTAACGATAAACTAATTCATACCAAAATAATGGGAAAAGCTTTCCCTGAATATATATATATATATATATATATATATATATATATATATATATTATATATATAATATATATATATATATATATATATATATATATATATATATATATATATATATTATATATATAATATGTATATATATATATCCATATAGGCCTATATATATAATATATATATATATATATATATATATATATATATATATATATATATATATATACACACATATATATATATATATATATATATATATATATGAACTGTGTATATGTATGCACTATCTATGCACATAAGCCTTTGTAATATACATAGATAAATCAGGTATTATTCTATCATTATCTCGATAAACAGTAGGTCTTCAACTTCCCTAATCTTCCATCTCATAAACTAATCTCTACTCAAAATAATATTTCCGTTCCTTTCCCTCTGTCTCTCCTCTTCAGGAGCCGTGAGCCGTAGCATGCCAGGCTCTCTAGTGTCCGTGCAGGGCGGAGTAAACCCTTCGACATACAGAACGCGCAGCTTCCCCAGTACCACCAACAACACGTCGTACTCCACGTCGGTAGCGAACCGTTCCAACAGTGCCAACCCCAGCGTCACCGGAAGAACGAACTGGGCTGCAAAGTAAGATGGATAAAGAGCCATTTTTTCACTTTTGTTGGTTTTTTAGGAAGGGTTATGTCAGGATATTTTGTTAGAATAGACACTTAAGTACGATATAAGATACAAAGGTAATTATATAGTGAATTAGATTAAAATGCAAATTGATAAACAGCTAGTAAAGTAATTTACTTTGTGCGTTGATAGGTAGATAGGTTTTAAGGTGTTGTGATATATATATATATATATATATATATATATATATATATATATATATATATATATATATATATGTGTGTGTGTGTGTGTGTGTGTGTGTGTATACACACATATATATATATATATATATATATATATATATATATATATATATATATATATATATATTTAGTTTCTACAAAGGTAGTAAAGCATGTGTCAGAAGAGGAAATGAAGTGAGTGATTTGTTTCCGGTGAGAGTGGGGCTGAGACAGGGATGTGTGATGGCGCCCTGGTTGTTTAACTTATATGTTGATGGAGTGGTGAGAGAGGTGAATGATTGAGTGCTTGGACGAGGATTAAAACTGGTAGACGAGAATGACCATGAATGGGAGGTAAATCAGTTGTTGTTTGCGGATGATACTTGACCGTCTAGTGACAGAATTTGGAAGGGTGTGTGAGAGAAGGAAGTTGAGAGTTAATGTGGGTAAGAGTAAGGTTATGAGATGTATGAGAAGGGAAGGTGGTGCAAGGTTGAATGTCATGTTGAATGGAGAGTTACTTGAGGAGATGGATCAGTTTAAGTACTTGGGTCTGTTGTTGCAGCAAGTGGTAGAGTGGAAGCAGATGTACGTCAGAGAGTGAATGAAGGTTGCAAAGTGTTAGGGGCAGTTAAGGGAGTAGTAAAAAATAAAGAGAGTTCTATATGAGAAAGTGATTGTACCAACTGTGATGTATGGAACGGAGTTGTGAGGAATGAAAGTGATGGAGAGACAGAAATTGAATGTGTTTGAGATGAAGTGTCTAAGGAGTATGGCTAGTGTATCTCGAGTAGATAGGGTTAGGAACGAAGTGGTGAGGGTGAGAACGGGTGTAAGAAATGAGTTAGCAGCTAGAGTGGATATGAATGTGTTGAGGTGGTTTGGCCATGTTGAGAGAATGGAAAATGGCTATCTGCTAAAGAAGGTGATGAATGCAAGAGTTGATGGGAGAAGTACAAGAGGAAGGCCAAGGTTTGGGTGGATGGATGGAGTGAAGAAAGCTCTGGGTGATAGGAGGATAGATGTGAGAGAGGCAGGAGAGCGTGCTAGAAATAGGAATGAATGGCAAGCGATTTGACGCAGTTCCGGTAGGCCCTGCTGCTTCCTCCGGTGCCTTAGATGACTGCGGAGGTAGCAGCAGTAGGGGATTCAGCATTATGAAGCTTCATCTGTGGTGGATAACGGGGGAGGGTGGGCTGTGGCACCTTAGCAGTACCAGCTGAACTCGGTTGAGTCCCTTGTCAGGCTGGGAGGAACGTAGAGAGTAGAGGTCCCCTTTTTGTTTTGTTTCATTTGTTGATGTCGGCTACCCCCCAAAATTGGGGGAAGTGCCTTGGTATATGTGTACATGTATATATATATATATATATATATATATATATATATATATATATATATATATATATAGGTATGTATATACTATATATATATATATATATATATATATATATATATATATATATATATATATATATGTGTGTGTGTCTGTCTGTCAGTATTTGTATAAGAATTAGTTATAAAAAGTCATTTACTCTTTTATCACTTGCACTAGCGTGTAGAATTTTAACTCCCATCCTTTTCAGGTACCTCAAATAAAGCAACGAAGGAAAAGACTTAATGGAAAGTAAAAATCCGGTGGAGAAACAACGGAACCCCAACACAACCACAACGACAACAGGTTTCAAAACAACAATGGCTTGAAACAATGCACATTTTTTATTTTCCTTTTTTCAAAAGAGAAAAAAGAGGAACAGTGCTCTTGACAAAATAAAGAGAATAAAGCATATTGCAAAATGTACGTCTCGTTGTAGTATCAAGATAGGAAACAAAAAGACTCTTGTGAGATAGTCCAAAGATGTATGAAGGCTTTTTGGTGAATTGAAAAAATAAAAGAGTTTTTAATTGATACATAGAAGCGATGATACATTATATGCATTAAACTATGGATCCAGGGAAGTTGACGAGGTAGGAAACGTGCCAAAACTATTGTGCCATCAGTTGTACCAACTTTGTCCCATTCTAATTATGCAACCATTAGTACCAATTATATCATTCCTCAATCACTTTTCATCAGGATATGATTAATGGTATTTTTAGATAAAATATATTAGTACATATCAACATTCCTACCATAACAAAGTCTCTCGCCTTTCTCTCAAGTAAATGATATTTAAATTGTGTGTTTTAGAACGGGTCTAGTTTAAGCAATATCACAAACTTTCCCTCATTTCAAACTAACACCGCTATATTAATCTGTTCTTTTAACTAAATTTAGACAGTTTAAAACTATTTGTTATAGGTTTACAGCTCTTTGAAGACTTTGATATCTAAAATCAACATTAAACTGACACCTACATCTAGTCCCATAGTCTCAACTAATGTTATGATGTCACATTTCTTATGATGACGTCAGTCACTGTCGTCACATCTTTGATCTCACCACATCTCTTATACCATGACATCTCCCAGACCTGTCTTAGATTTCTGAAATTCTGCGCGAAAAGTTATCCTTTTCAGAAACATTTCCTGTCATCATTACCCTCAGAGCGTCGATATGGCCCATTTAGCGTAGCACCAGACTGCGTAGGTACATTTAGAGTTTAAACAAGAGAAAGAAAAGGATAATGATTAACTTTAATAAAGGCTTGTTCCCTCCTTGGCAACCCTGGATCCGCCCTGATATCTGTGATACTTAGTACAATCTCTATATGGTCGCTTTTGCCCGGGACCTGTTCTCTCCGGACAACCCCCCCCCCCCCTCCTCCTCCCTCTCATCTCCTCTTCACTCCTTTTCCTCCAGGTCCCCTTCCCTCTTGCTATGACTTTCTTGTAAACAAACAAACTTTGAAGTAGAAGTAGTGCAGTTATGAATATCATGTAATTAGCCTTCACACTTCAGCCTGTACCTCACATATTAATCATGTACACCACAGAATATTCATATATGTAACTGTAAGTAACTATTGTATCTGCATTGAAGTTAATCATTGTAAATAATGCAAGATGAAGAAATCAAACTGGCGTCTCAAGGGCGCTCTAGGAAAGTGGCGTGTTATAGCGCTTCATCATCAGCATACACTAACAAATTTAAATGAGATTGCACTAAACACTGAAGAAAATACAGAAGTGAATGTAAACAAAAGTGAGCTGAATCAAATGCTACGAGCAATAGACATTTACAATCCTTGAAGGAAACCCTAACAATATTTCAGTTTCCTGTATAGAACGATTCTGATGTTGCAGTCTTTAGTGTTGCTATTTATATTGCAAAGAAAACTACATTCAAGCAGTGCACAAGATAGAAATAGGAATGGAATGTTGAATTGCTGTGGAGTGAAACTTTGTAAATGTCTAGGTGATGCATTCTTTGTGCTGAGGAACAAACGAATTTCTATACAACAAATGGCAAAGAAGGAGTCCGAAGCTATGAGTGTTGATGTTGGTAGCCGTCGTCAGTGTCCTTAAATTAAGTGTCCAGCTACGTTCAGTGTAAACACAGCTTCGGAAAAGCACAATCAGGAAGAAAATGCCTTGTTAATGTTTGTTTTCATTGTTAATTTTAATGATTACTTAAAGCAACTATTTTCTTAATAGATGAAGGCAGTGACAGTAAGAAATATTAATAACATGCTAACATTCAAAACTGAATTAGCCAGCTATTTCCTTCTACTTAATTTACGTCAGGATGTTAATTTCAGTCTCCCCCTTCTAATCCTTTAACTCTTCCTACTACTACTACTACTACTACTACTACTACTACTACTACTACTACTACTACAGGTATTGCTGTATTAGTTACTACTACTACTACTACTACTACTACTACTACTACTACTACTACTACTACAGGTATTGCCGTATTAGTTCCCAGGCTAAAACTAAAATTACAAAATTTGTTACAAGTTGTGTAGTGCTACACTATATTACATTCAGGACATCATCCAAATGCTCAAACCTCCTTAACTTGAACATTTAAGCCATGGCTCTCTCATACTGACAGAAGCTTTCTACTGTGAAAGATTTTCGAAGTGATGACACTAACGCCTACCAAGGTGGAGGGACGCCTGCATCCCATCACATGCAATAGATCAGCAGGCGAGTGAGGCATTGGCGTCCTAGGGGTGTTATTTGATTATATAGGCATGCCAAAATCACCTTCTTGAGGGAAATAGGTGTGTGCATGTGACTACCATCTGATGATTAATGACACTGAAGCATTGTTATTGTTTCTGTAGTAGAAGGGGTCAAAAAGGTACAAATGGAATAAGAAATAAAGGATGACACAGATTTTACATACTCTCTAAATTGCCTTGTAAAGTAGTAAAGCGCAATCATGATCCTGAATATTTTTCTTCGGAAATGATTGTCGGGCTTTTTTTATCATTGCATGACTAAGTTTGAGTATTAGAGAAGTTATACAAAAGAAAACTCATATGCAAGGCAATAACAGTTTTCTAGTGATTGCTCGAAAGTTTACGAACTTTTTAATAACTTTTTTATTCTCAATTAACAACTGACTTTTAAACCCCGTGAGAGAATCCCTCCACCCCCAAAGACTGATCCGAAATACATATCAATCAAGCTACTCCTCACATTTATTTTGTGGAAACCAGTAATGGAGCCCCTATAACAAGGCCTAACTATTGATTCTTTCCCTCCACCAGTAGGCTTTGGAATCCTCTTCCTGCTTCTTTTTTCTTGACTTTTCCAACCTTACTTCCTTTCAAGAGACTGAAATTCCTATCGTTTCCTTGTCGATTAAACCACAGTTATTTTGGCCCCTCCCGTTTCTCTTTTTCTTTCATCTTATTGAGAGATGAAACCCTTCATATCATCATACTATTTTATCCCTTTTGCACCCCGAACGTAGAAGCGAAAATCCATGTTACTGTTGGAATCTTATAGTGTGGTGTTGAGGTCTGTTTATTTGAGTCTGTACATCCATGCAATAAAAATCATTCTTTTCCAGTTGATAGTTTTATTCTCAACCATATCTAAGTTATAATGTAAATGTTTTATCTGGTGCAGCTTTTGGGTTACCACTCTCTCTCTCTCTCTCTCTCTCTCTCTCTCTCTCTCTCTCTCTCTCTCTCTCTCTCTCTCTCTCTCTCTCTCTCTATATATATATATATATATATATATGTATATATATGTATATATATATATATATATATATATATATATATATATATATATATATATATATATATATACAGTACATATAATATATATATATATATATATATATATATAGAGAGAGAGAGAGAGAGAGAGAGAGAGAGAGAGAGAGAGAGAGAGAGAGAGAGAGAGAGAGAGAGAGAGAGAGAGAGAAATGGTATGAGTGTTAGGAGGTGTGCCACAATAGCACCTTTCTTAAAACATTAGGTTATCCTCATATGGTAGCCCAAGCAGGCTCTACTTCACCACTGGCACCCCAACTATCCCATCCGTTGGCTTCAAGCACCGCACTCTGGAACACAGTTTCGACTGATGGGCTAAACCAAGACGTGATTGTTTCCGCTGTCTAGTGGATTAGTACCTAGAGTGGAAGGCTCCAGGGGCTTCCGTGAGAATAAAGCATATTCTTGGGCTAGGCATAGAATGTAGAGGTAGGGTACTTAATTTCATAATTCTTGGCAATTATTTATTGAAGGACCGTCTATTAAGTCGTCAAGGTTTCCCCTTACTGACTGACATCTTGTGGTTTAGCTAAGTTTGGGAGTTTATAGACTTCCCAAAGCCTTCTCTCACTTTGATGATTTAGTCAGGTAAGTACTTCCTTCCTCGTTTGTGTTAATTCGTCATCATAAGCTTCCACCGTTAGGCAATGGACCATAGTCGGAGGGACCTGAGGTCAGAAGTAAAATGTCAGTTGAGGCGTTCACAAGAGCAGAGCGGGAAAAACTCAAAATCACGTGAAAGACTCGTTTGTAAATTGTCAATTTTCGAACTCTCATATCTTGGGCATTTATGAACCGATTTTAAAATGTTTTAGAGTCTATGTATATAAAAGTACCCTTTTTAACGTGAGAAGAAGAATGTTTCTAGAAGGCATTGAAGAAATAAAGAATAGCACTTTGACCTCTGGTGACCCCTAGTATTGTGAACGCCTCAATTACGTTTCCTAAAGAACTATTGGAGAGTTTATAAGCCTATGGAAATTCAAATCTTTGCAGACAAAAACATCACTCAAGGCTTTTATGATACCATTAGGTACGCGAATGAGCCTAAAAAAGCACAATCTTTGCTAGCAGCACACTTGATGTCACAGCTATCCTTAAAGAATGGACTGAAATTCTAAACAGCTGAGCTAAGTTGAGCATTTGCGTGTAATACCAAACCATTGTAACGCCATATAATTATTAGTTTGTTATTAATGCTTTACCATATTTACCATTCATCCAGGTCATGGAATTGCACGGAATTTTGAGTGCTATAAAATGTATTAAACCCCGACTAGTATCAATATGTTTTATTGTGCTTTAATTTTTATCTAACTTTGAGGAGAAATATATACAGTATATATATTTTTATATATATATATATATATATATATATATATATATATATATATATATATATATTTATATATATATAAACATATATGTATATATACATATATATATACATATATATGTATATATATATATATATATATATATATATATATATATCTATATCAAATAATCCATATATATTAATACATTAAAGTCTGGATTCTCCTAGCGACCTCGGGATCAGAGCCCCAGGCGAAATCTCTCAAAGACCATAGTATCTGACCGGCCGGGCTTCGAACCCTGGTCCAGGATACTTGTATGCCATTGACCATACCACTCAGCCACGAAGAAATTAGTGTGGTCAATGGCACACAAGTATCCTGGACCAGGGTTCGAAGCCCGGCCGGTCAGATACTATGGTCTTTGAGTGATTTGGTATGGTCAATGGCATACAAGTATCCTGGACCAGGGTTCGAAGCCCGGCCGGTCAGATACTATGGTCTTTGAGTGATTTCACCCGGGGCTCTGATCCCGAGGTCGTTAAGAGAATCCAGACTTTAATGTATATGGCTTATTTGAAATATGAAAAGCACGTTTAAATGTACAAAATTTATCATATATATATATATATATATATATATATATATATATATATATATATATATATATATATATATATATATGTATATACATATGTGTGTGTGTATGTATATGCTTTATGAATATGTAGGGTGACATTTTCTATTTTTGAAAATTCAAATAGTAAGATTGAAATAAGCAAATTTAGCGCAAACTTAAATTTCAAGAAAGGCCATAGAATCTTAGAAAATTATATGTTTTCTTCATAGACAAATAGTTATATCTATAACTGTATCTTAAAACCATTTAAAGTTAAAGCCATCTTAGATTTAATTCATGAAGAATATTTCGATAATGTAAATCAACGTTTTTTTATTCATTATCTGACCAAATATTTTAACTAATATCTTTTGACTTTTCATAGTATAATATTAGAACCTGAAATCTCTTAGTGGTTATTTTTACTACCGTATATGCACTTGTGCCATCAGTTATTTTTCAACAGCACTTTTTCTAGTTTTCTGTATATATTTTGGTCTTCAAGGCCGGAGTTTTGAAGGAAAAGATGGAATTTGTTACTGTGCTGCATCATTTATTCAACTTTTCCCGACAGCTGTTTCAGCTATTCAGCTAATGGTTTTCGTCGAGGCATCTCTAAAAAAAGAAAACATTATCCCTGTATATTGGTAGTGCCTTCATACAAACAAACATTAGAAGAAATCCAAAACCAATATGCAGTATGTAAAATTTTAAAAATAGTTTGCAAAAAAAAAAATCATGAAAATACTATTGAATAAACCTAAATCTTTAATGAAGTTCAAAATTCCAATTGGTGTTCCAATAAACTTGCGTGGTAGAAAAATCTCTCCCTGGGATTTTGAAAGTTGGAAAAACTACTGTGACTATGATAAGTTAATTGCAGTCACCGCTAGGATATTTAACATTGTTAATATGAAATCTTAGAAGGGTGTTCTAAACAAACTTGAACCTGGATCATTCCAGGAAGCTGAAAGGTTTTGGATATTTCAAGCACAAAAAAAAAATCTTCCTGACAACTGGAGGAAATGCTTTCAAAAATTAGGACCATTTAAAGCTGAAGATGGCACGATTATGGTAGAACAAAGAATGGAGAAATTGTTAAAGCATAATTGGAGCCAAGATAGCTTCATCTTACTACCTAGAAAACATCAATCTTGTACATTAGTTATTTGCATAGTGTGAATCATGCTGGAGTTGATGTTACACTATGTAAGCTTCAGTCAAACTTTTGGGTTCCTAGAGCACGTAGAATAATAAGATCAGTAAAGAGAAGTTGTACTATTTGCAGGAAACCCGATGCCAAAGTTTAAGGTCAAAGCATGGGTCAGATTTCTGATGAAAGAATGACTCCTTGTCCAGCATTTTATCACACTGCTGTGGATAATATTTGACATTTTCAAATCAAAGATAATGTAAATAAACGAACAACTTGGAAGGTCTATGATCTTATATTCAATTGTATTGTCACACGTGAAGTGTATATTGATGTTCCATATGGATATGACACTTGCAGTTTTTAAAGTGTTTCAGAAGATTAACAGCTGTTCACGGCTATCCTGAAATTTTACACTCTGACCTAAGCTCACAGTTGATATCAGCACGTAAAGAGCTTAAGAATGCCATCAAAAACTGAAACATGCATGATATCGCTTAATTTGGAGAAAAAGAGGGCTTGAAATGGAGATTTAATCGTTCTGCAGATGCTGCATGGCAAAATGGTGTAAGTGAGGCATTAAGTCTATAAAGAGGTCTCTGTCAATGCAAATAGGAGCTACTATTTTAACATTCAGTTGTTTACAAAAAAAAAAAAAAAAAAAAAAGTAAACTTAATGAATGAAAGACCTATTGGATTAAAACCTGGTATGGATGTAGAATTAGAAATATATTTGTGTCCAAACGATTTACCTTTGGGTAAGGCAAGTAATAGAGTACAATCTGGTTCATGGTCTACTTCAGGTGACACCAAGAAAATATTAAACTTTTTACAAAATATTGTTGATACTTTCTAGCGAAGTGGCAAAGAGATTGTTTCCCCACACTTATTGTAAGGCAAAAGTGGCACACACATAAGAGGAATAAAAGATATAAATAAAAGATACAAATGTCGTGCGAGGGAAATGGAAAATGAGACAGGTTATAGATACAGAAGCAGGCAGAGATAGTACGGGGAGAGATGTGAGCATTAGATACAAAATACAAAAGCCAGCAAAATATAAGGGACAAAGTGACACCGTTATTAAGAGATCACTTCACAAGTTAGTGGTATTGCTACCCACCGAGGAACAATAAAGGTGGCGGGAGTGTATTACTAGTTCAAGGCACTAATAATTATTGACATGTTGGTGAGTGATTTTCTTTCGTAACCTTCCAGTTTTGTTGTGTACGCATGCCGATGCTCACGAATGGCGAGTAAATTTTGGTGGTGGTCGGTAGTGGTGTCGACTGTGTCGGACTCGACTGTCGACGTGTCCAATTTCTAGCTGATACAGTAAAGGAAACAAAGGTGAAATACCTAATTTAAACATCATTTTATGTTAGAGACAAGTATTTAGTGGGACTAGTTAGGCCATGGGGTGGTGCTATGGGATACGGTAGATGCCAGCTGAAATTTTCACATTAAAGGTCTATTTTAACCCATTTTTGCCTAACCAGAATTTCCGAAGATTGAAAAATCGGAGGCATATTTATCTCAAGCTTTTATTTTATTTGTCGTATTATTTATTTAACATGAATTTATTATATATAATTTTATTATTAATGATGTTTGCTACACTTTGACACTAAATATTTCTTTAAAAGAATATCTATTACAGAGTTCTATTGGAGGTTAAAAGTCAAATTACCAAGATTTGCTAATATTTATTTTACTTTCTATTAAACAGGCAAAATCACTAATATATTGAAAGATATGATGATGGAAGGTTTGCATAATTACGCTCTGTGATGAATCAGTGATGGGTTAAAAATAACTATTTTTCCTTTAAGTCCATTAAAATTGGGAAAATCGTTGTAAAGTAATTTCGATTTTGAAATAAGTATTATCTATGTTGAGATATTATTTTCTTCAATTCTCTTCAATTTCATTCAATATTTTCTACAATTTGAATACCACTTCACAAAAAAAAGAGAGAATGGAACACAAACATCACTTCCTGCGTAAAACATATATTCTCCTCAACTATACATGAATCTAAAATCTGTATCATGAGTGCAGATATGCCTATTGGAAAATGTTCCTAAACTTTCAATATCATCAATATTTTCTACAATCTAAACACAATTTCACAAAATTTTGTAACACAAATACTACTTCTTGTGCAAAATACATATTCACCTCAACTACAGAGGAAACTATGGTCTGATAGGTTCAGATATTTATATTGGGAACAAGCCTTCACAGTCTAGAAATTATACTCATTGTCTTTCTGAGATCTGGTGCATGCCTCTCTATTAGTACGAGCACTCATACATTTCTTGCGTCCCACACGGAAACACCCACGTTTATTTCCATCTACCAGTTTGCACGAGCAGCTCACAAGTTCCTTACAAGCAACTGGTAGAGGGTTCAACGTCATCACCTTTGGGATGATGTTTCCAGTTGTGTCTTCTATTCACCCATAGGTTATTGGATATGGGAGGGTCTGAATCAGGTTTAGCCACTCTTTCCAGACAATGTATTGGTAGTTCGCTTGAAGTATGTCCAGTTTGAGTGTATCCTTTGTGAGCAGAAGGGTATCAAGTGACCTCTTTACTTGAAGGAAAAATTCCAGTCGAACTATATCATTCTCAGTGATAGTGGTGCCCTTTAAGTACAATTTGCACACAAACTTCTCGGCGTCTTGCATGAACAGATATTTTAGGACCTCATCTTCTGGAGACATGCAGTCATCCATGAATCCATTCCATGCGGTCTTCTTCCCTATGCCAGCAAACTGACTGACTGTATCACACCCTATTTAGGCATGGAATGCGAGAATTGTCTGAATTCGATCAACTGAAAGTACAATCTGATAGATGGATATGAAGGGATTTTTGGATTTCAACTCTATACTGAACCACACTTCTGGAGATAGGGGATTGCAGACACCTTGGTCCAAAATCAGGACGTCCGTGTCTCGGTATTATAAGACACATCTCTTGTATCCTTGTAGTGTGGCATCTCTGACATGTAAGATGATGCTAGTGTCCACCCTCTGGAAAGGAATGATGCCAGGTCAGTTTTGTTAGGCGAGAGGTTCAAGAAAGTATTGACGTTTGAGGGTAGCTTTACATCCTTTGAACTTATGACGCGACTGATTGGGCCAGTTTTTCCAGCTCTTTTTTTCCGTTGTGCCAGACTTGATGGACATCTCATAATACCGATCGAAAACATCAACCCTGAAGTGCACTGAACCGAAGTGGTTAAGAACGTCGTTACAAAACTCATTGATCAAGTCTCCAAACATTTCTAATTTCTGTGGCTTACCTATTGCTTGTTTTTGTTTATATTTTAGACCTCCCTCTGAGATCCCAGCCTTAAAGAAGGTGAAAAGAAGAAAGGGTGCGCTCAGGTAGGCTGTCCTCACTTCCAGTTGCTATAAGTAGTGGGATGTCTATAATGACAGTGGGGTTATGTGGCGGCTACAGAGTACTGAGACCTTAGTATGTGTCCTTTAGAGGGATTACAGGCTGTCCTCCAAGGCCTGTGACCTCCCCACCATTACTTGTAAACCAATTATATTTCTACCCTTCCCTTTAGAATTATCTTTAGCCCTGTCAGAAGAGGCGAGGGTGACATTGGAAAATAATACATTGAAAATCATGGATTGCTAGTGAATTGACTTTTCCAAGAATAGAGTTCGATAAGAGCCATAAAACCATTCACTGAAGTTATTCTTTGAAATAGCCCTTCCAGTATTTATTCATTGAGTAACCTTTGTGTCAAATTGGGCCCGTCTCTAAGGGATGCACCTTCTGTGCCATTCTAATTATCACTTTGGTCCTGGCATCCTCGTAAGATCAGTTACTGTGAGACCTATATTACCTCTTCACATTTTCCCTTAATATTGGTATCATATAAATTCAGATAAGTCGGATCTTGAACTTAAACCGCAGAGGTATATGGGCTTGCTTGAAAGACATAGTAGCAGCAAGTTTTCCCTAAGATTCCAGTATCATCCAATTCTGATAGGAAACATTTCAGACCAGGTTTTCGGAAGAAACAATCAGTTTGGATTTGTCAGATTTCTCAGTCACCTGTCTTCCCTTGAAAAAAAACTCATGCTTCCGGGGCTACATAGGCAACATTCACTTTGATGGAGACTAAAGCTGTATTCGGCAAGCATCCAACAATCGTCTTATCTCATCCTGTCCCCCAGCAAGAAGGTGAAGACCATCATTAACTGGTGAATGGGAAGCAGGATACTACTTGTGGTAGTTTGACTGAACTCAACGCCTCTGTGAGTGTTTTTGCCCCCAAACACCTTGAAGAAAGAGAGGGGTGCGTTACTAAAAAACCCAGCTCCCTTATACATGTGAGTAGTAAGTTTCCTACATTTGTGTAGCAATTTTTCATGAATAAGACCATTATTAGTAGCCATGCAATCATTCCAAGAATGAAGGACTATCTGTTCGATAGTGATGATAAGCAACTGCAGTGACATATAATAATAGTCCTCTTCTCCAAGGACAAATGTACGAGTTTATGAGTGATCAAACTGTCGAGGTATCAGCCAGGTAGATTCTTTCCAGGTGGATTGTGATAACAGACCAGCTCAGTCACCGGGGTAAAATCATGGCGATGGAGTTGTCTTTGCATCTCTGTTTAAAAAAAAAAAAAAAAACTCTGAAAAAAATGTATAGAGCTCTTCCCACACTTATGAATAGAAAGATCCGGTGATGGACCAATGGGATGGAGCATAGAACGCCAATATCTTACTCTCATTTGAGTTATCCATGCAAGTAAATAGTTTTAAACAGTCTTGTCCACTTCGACATATAAAGATTCCAGAGTGGGCATAACACTTGTTTTGTATATTCAGGAGGAATTTCTCTATTCCACTGGTAATGAAGTCAGGGGTTTAGCATCGGTAGAGTGCTTCACTTCCTACTATCTTGACCAGTTACTCCCTAGAACCTACGGTGGTTGCTCAACTTGTGTACATACCCTAATTCTATATGGGCAGAAAATCACCTTGCCTAAGATATAATGGCTGACAGATTAGAGGAACTTCTCTCTCTCTCTCTTCCTTTTTTCATTCTTGAAACTCAACAGCCAGGTCAAGTATAAGGTAGAACGTGCCAGAATACAGGTGAACTAGACAGTAAAGTATTTTGTCTCGAGATTTTGGTCTAAAGATGTTACAACAATGATGGCAATCATAAATAGAACTTCAGAGAAAAACTCATGGCCACTTCATCAAACAACATTACATAGTTACTGTACCAATAGTGTGTTATGGAGATCATTTACTTTAGCAAAAGGACAAAACGTCAATGGCCTAAAGTTACCTTTCTAGTCACAGTAAAGAGAAAAGCGAAAATATTTTACCGTGTCCATACTCTTTGTGATGACATTAACGTAGTTCAACCGCTTTGTGACTTTTATCTCACGGATAGCGAAAAAAATAGATGTAATAAATGTGAAATAAGAAATAAATTCCTCTGATCCTGCCATGTGTTTTAATGAAATGTTTGACAGAGGTCTCTTTCAAAAATATTATCATTATTACTATAAATAGGCAAACTACCACATGGAACAAAAGTAAAAGGTTCAGATGCCAAAAATGGAAAGAGAGATAGGAGAAAATAAGTTATAACAAAGTTTGCTTGGTTTTAGATGGCTTTACCTTTTGTTAAAAATGGGCTCTTGCGTTGGCAAAAGTAATAAAGATAAAGTAAACAAATGAATACAGCAATATAGTAGCCTACATGACATTTACAGATAACATTAAAATCTCTCATTACTTATGAACACATTATCAGTGACATTCTTAAGATTGACTGATTGATTTGTAATTATCTGGAATCATAACATCAGTGATATCCTTAAGAAGTAATTAATTACTGATAAGGTTTTGAAAGTGGCAAAAGTGGCTGTTTTGACTTTCAACCACCGAAGAAACTATTTTGAAAGAAATTTCCTTAGCAGTGTCACTTCCGCATATGTTTGAATTATAATTACAGCATGTCTATGATTCTGCATATTAAAAGGGATCTGTAAAGAAAAGAAAGCACTCTAGATTATTGTTTTCTTTACTCTGTCACTTTAGTCATCATCACCTTATGCCTTTATTTTATTTTCATAAATAAATTTTCAACCAAGAAAGTAGTGATTTGAGAACCTTATGAGTTATATTTATGCAGATCGGGCGAATGGGTTATCAAATCTCACACAAACTGGTTCTGCTAAAAGAAAAATCTTTATCAAAGAAAGAATATATTTATCATAGATCTAAATTTACTAGATAAGATCATAGTCTACTTATGAACTGAAACAGATCATTCTTTAGCGGGGTTAGGGGATTTAAAACGGAAATTCTGTCCTTCCTGAACTAGGTTAGAATAATTGTGTGATGATTTTAGTTTATCTCAATAATACCCATAATACTGATTCAAAAGATTCCAAATTTTCAATAAAACGCGATGAATAGAAATTTTGATGACTCCTTACTGACAAGGAGAGCATAATGTCAACCACCATTTTCTGTTTTCCCACGTTCATTTAATCTAAATATAGCGATCCCGTACAGCTCACTAGGTTTAGATGATTTCTTAGTTGGATGCTGTAAAGGTGCAATGATAATTTAATTTTATCTATTAAGCAATTGCAAAATTATATGGAAATAACCAATGAGATTATATTAGTTTCTACACTTTTAAAAATCACTATCGGTATTTTCATTGCAATACTCTAATAATATTTCATTAATAATCTTTTCCTTATCCTTCATGATTATGGGGGTTTTATAGCATCAACATACGATATTGCACATTAACCCCCTAATGTTAGGTGTTCATAGTCTGTTATAAAATGAAAACTCTAGTTTTCTTATAATTTTGTAATGTGTCTTACCGCGCGGTGCTGGGACGTTTGGTGACATCACGAAGAAACGCATCCTTATGAGTTAAATGGCAACAACGTTCTCTTCTTTAGAAATGAAGGCTATTTATTGACAAAAGTATTTAAAAAAAATATACTGAATAAAATGGGAAAACATGTGTGAACCATATAAGAAAATTGATAGAATACTGTTATAAAAACAGCCTTATAAACATTGATGAAATTTGAGATATCCGAAAATGTGTCAATCTAAGAATATAGATATACTTTTTATTTCTTTCTGTATCTGTAAATAAATAATCACACTTATAATTAGTTTATAGACATTTTCAGTTAAGAAATCCACCTAAGGCAGAGGCAGCGAGATCCAATAAAAAGTAAAACATTAATGAAAAGATTAATTTTCATCCCACCAGAAGAAGAAGGTGCGCAGACGGGCTGCGCAGAAACAGATGCGCCGCTGTTTATGTGTGTCGTCTGTCTGTCCCGGTTGATTGACGGACCTCGTAAGGGTGATAGACTCAGTGTTCCTTAAATGTATGGTATTATTAACGTAACCTGTGGGAATTAATCCACGGAAACAGTTTCCTGAGAATTGGGTTACCATCGTATGGGTGGTAACACCTCGAAAATGGCGGCACCAGTAGTAGTAAACGCACCAGCCAAGCACACAGCCACTGTAAGTAGACAGGAGGGGAAAAATAGGGTTTACGTTGACGGGAAGTCAAGGTGAAAATTAGGCTTATTTGATGATGGTGAAAAACTGGGCCAACACAGGCTTTACTTGTATTTATGTGTGTAAGAGTGCTCGCTAAGGTTATGGCTATCGCAAGGTGTATGTTGACAAGACGTTAGATATGATCTGATTGTAGGAAATATTTAGTTTAAAGTTTACAGTTCTCAAGATATCTTACTTTTCCTTGTTTCCTTTCCTCACTTGGCTATTTTCCCTGTTGGAGTCCGTGTGTTTATAGCATCCTGCTTTTCCAACTAGGGTTGTACCTTAGCAAGTAATTATAATAATAGTAAGGTTTTATAGAACATATACGATGATGGAAAGTTGCTTAATCAAGGTCGTTCTTGTTCATCAAAATAAAGGAAGTCCCTCGGAGGCCAATTTGAGAGAAGTCTAAGAGGAAGTTCATCAATGTAAAGAGAACTACCAATTACTGACAGTTAGAAAGATTTAATATACTTAGTAAAAATAAATTTCAATTTCTAGTCAAATACTTGTACCTTTATTTTCCTACTTCCTCTCTCTCTCTCTCTCTCTCTCTCTCTCTCTCTCTCTCTCTCTCTCTCTCTCTCTCTCTCTCTCTCTCTCTCTCTGACCGTGATTATCCAGGCAAACCGCCAGCCTATGAGTTTTTGAACCTCCCTTATACAAAGACAATTATGGGTGACCCCTGTGGGAAACCTGGATTATTGGGTGACGAAATGCCAAAAAAAAAAAAAAAAAAAAACAACCAGTGATTTGCTGTAATAATTATAGTCAGAAATACTAGTAAACAATGGATAACCAGTTGGAGTAAAATATGGTTCATGTAAGTGGTGTAAATGTGCCATAACTGTCATTTAAAAAAAGGAAACAAAACACAAGAACACCACCTAACCTAACTTGAGAGCTTTATTCCTCCATAGCGGGACTGCAACTGGTACATACTAAAAGTTGGTGTCATTTAAATATTGGGCGAAAAGGCAAAACTGTGCTTCTATTGACCTTTGAATTAAAGAGTGAAGAACAGGTATGTTGTAGTGTTTTAGGAAGGAATAATTAGCTAATAATAGATGCGTGAAAAGGGGGGAGTAACGAATGCTGGTTGATTTTCTAAATGGCTCTGCCTATAAGTTTGTTTACATTCGTTCTGCTACCCATTTCAAATAGATTTGGCCTGAAATTACTAACATATATCAGTATTGATATGCAACATATAGATAGTTATAATAACAGATCATAAGACAAGAGGAAAGCCACTGACAAACAAATTCTGACACTGCATGACTCTGTGACCGGGGGTGATGTTTTCAGATTAAGCTCTGAAAACATTATTTTGACCTACTTCATGCATTTAAATAAACATTTTAGAAATACCATAGATGTATCAGTATTAAACATCTTGCAAAAAGACGAATCCATTTCATTTAAGAAAAGCCTTTGAGATGTCTCCGAATGCTTCCAACTTTTAGCATACGCCACTGCAACCACCCTTACAATGCCATATCCTTACCTACTCCCTTAGACTACTGTACCCTTACCTAATTGCCTACCTGGGGCTACGCCCCCTCTTAGACTGCCGTATCTTTAACTAACCCTTCAACTAAATAATGCTGTAGTTGGCTCCCAAACAGCTTCACTCTTGGCAAGGTAATGCTAAATCATGATATTTTGTAAATTGTGAAACTATTTTCACATTATTGTATTTCAGACCATGATAAACACCATTTTTAAACAATTTTACTGCTCCTCTGTTTTGGCAAGCGTTGCTTTCCCATAGGTCACTATTAAAGTATCATAAGTAGGCTTTTTTACAGTAGTCCTTACCTTAAGTTTGTAGGTAAAGGTCATCTGTAGATGGTGCAAGCGCTGGGACTGCACCATTCACATATGGGTGACTGTATAATTTGCAAAACACTTACAGTATCTCATTTCTCCCATAAGAAAACATTTAATTACCCTATGTTTCTTACAATACACCCAGACCAGACAGTGGTCATGATGGAACTAAAGAGAAGGGGGCTGGAGATGTAAACAATGAACTAGAACTACGAAATAGGCATCACATTTTACTTGATCAATACGCAAGTTGTTATGCCCAAGCCCCTGTTAATCCTACAGAGGAAAATGCCAAACTAGCCAGCACTCAAACATTTCCTATAGCAAATTCCAGTTTGCCTAGCAATTACAGTATCATATATTAATCAAATATTTTACTCCTTTTATTATGATCAGGTATTTAGAATCTACCGTAGTTAGGCTTATTTAGTTGAGTAGGTTGTCAAAGTTTAATGTAGGGGTATTGCTACTGGTAGGTTTTAGATCTAACTACTAATTTTAAATCTTGGAATCCATTTTATGTTAAATGGTTAAAGAATTGATAGTCATTTTTTATGGGAATGGCAGGCCTAAACCGGACTTTGGTAGTTCAGGCTCTCTGCAGGTGCAGT
The DNA here is from genome assembly GCF_036898095.1 of Palaemon carinicauda. NCBI lineage: Eukaryota > Metazoa > Arthropoda > Malacostraca > Decapoda > Palaemonidae > Palaemon > Palaemon carinicauda. The sequence goes on along the minus strand of NC_090741.1, from coordinate 106,225,752 downwards.
CTCTCTTGTGAATCACCTTAGAACTAAGTGATCTTTGGGTTAGGCTACATCTTGTTTGATTAAATTACTTATTCACCAAATATGGAAATCATAATCTGGGTTGTAGCCCTATCTGTCAGAATTTACTAGTTCTGATGTATAATTTTTTGACTGAATTAAACATATCCCCCCATGATCTTTGTATATGTTTACATGTTATGGTAAAAATATTTTGGACTATATGTAGGTCAGGTCGGCTTTGGCATAGAAAACTTGGTTTAATCCCATTTTACTAGATATAAGAATTAATACCTCACATAAAATACAACCACCTAACATACGTTGCTTCAGGTAACTTTTAAGTTGACATGCCATTACCTGGGGGGTTAACACCCCTGTGCAACCCCACAGCTTTGTCTACTAGGACATTGACAGGTGTTTCCACTGCGGTACGAACTACCCAACCATTTTTTCGAATTACTTATAGAGGTTGATGGTACTGTAGTGAATACTATCTATCTGAAACTAGAAAATGGAACTTCCTTATCTCACTATTTACTGTTGTATGTTTAAAATATAAATAATACAGAAGTTCCTCAACTTACAAACTTAATAGGTTTCAAGGTGTTTGGTAAGTTGAATTTTGTTACATTTTGGCCTAGGATAGGCCTAACCTGAATCCCATGCCTACGATTTCCAACTACAAAAGTGAAAAAAATAGTCATATTTCATAAGAAATAAGTCTCAGGTTTGTTGTAAATGTTGTTTTGCTTACTGTATTAAATGATATAATGTTTTATTACAGCATTTCTTTATCTTATTACAGTATAGAAAATCTCTGATTAATGATTTCAGTTGGATTTGTTTATCTCTGAATGTTTGTAAATTGAAGACCTTCTGTACACTTCTAAGTCACATTAAGTGCTATTCAATCTATATCTAAGCCACAGTTTTCTCTTTAACACTGATATTTTGACTAGTTAAGGTAGCAAAAGCTCTGTGTGTAGCTATGATTGTACCACAACATTCATGTTGACTGGTTTGTAGAATGGCAAATACACGCCCTAAGTAGTCCTAGTAGAGTTGACAGTGGCCCATCGCATGGTGTTATCATTAGCCCTCTCCCCCATACACTGGCTTTAAGTTATGTGAAGGAGTCTGAGGTGAACCGTGTCTGTTGCTCTTCAAACCTTTCATTATAGTTTATAATTTTGTTTAAAGCATTGATTTTTACAAATTTATACTAAGTGTAGAAAAATCATTATGGATAATCATATCCAGTGTGTGGACATTATTTGGAATAGATTTGTTAATTAGTGCTGCCAACAGATTTCTTCGTCTTTCTATTTACCCATCCTGTAGGCCTATATTGGTAACTGGTGCTACCTACATATCTCTTTTCTTTCTTTTTACCCATCCTTGTAGGCCTATAGAGTATTCCAGAAAACTATTGAAGACTTCTATATTCAATATTATTGGTTTTGATGGGAAATCATAAAGATGGATAATGACAACCAAGAGGAATGGTAGAATGAACAAAAATCATGAGTAGCAGGTGGAAGAATTGCCTAATCTTGGTCTTAACACTCATGTACATTGATCATTAATAGCTACTGTATTAGCAACAGCTCAGCAAAATCAGTAAGTAACAAAAGTAAAGAAGGAAAGTATATTAATTGCAGCTTTACATCTTAACCTAACAACATTTGATTTTAATTCCATGTTAGCAAATAACTTATGCACATCCTGTTTGCAAGGATGAATAAATCACAAATCACATGGCTGTTGAGGTTGAAGAATACCTCTTGAGACTTTCTGTAAACCCTAAGAGTCAGTTGCTACAGGATCAAGGTCTACTTCGCGCCTTTAGTCTTGATCTGGAGGTTGTAATAAAAAAGAAGGCGTCGATCGTCTCAACCTCTTTCCCAAATAGGTTGAAGTATCTGGGCATGCTGTTAAACATGGCAGCAGCGAGTCTTTCCGTCAGGCGATTGGATCAGCAAGCTCAGAGAGGTAGCACAACTGTTTCTGTCCAAGACAGTAATTGCAGCTTAGTGCTATTAGGTTCTTATCGGCCACCTTTCCTCGGTGAAGAAGTTTGTTCTGCGTGGGTTCCTCCACCAGAGATTCCTTCTGTGGGGTTTGAAAGATCACTGGTCAGCCTCCAGAGATCCCACACATCATCCTGTTTCAGTGCAACAAGAGGTTATGAGCCTATCCTACCAGGTGGCTGGATGTGGAAAGCTTCACCAGTGAAGTCCCACTACACTCTCCTCCGTCAGACATGCAACTGTTCACAGTTGTGTCAAAGGTGGTGTGAGTCACGACTCTGGTCACGCCAGGTGTGTGGTCAGTGGAAAAAATGCATCTTCACATCAAAGTCCTGGAAATGCCAGCAACACTTCTAGTTCTGCAAGCATTCTCAGAACATTTGATGGGGCACTTGGTAATGTTAATGTGGTACAACACCACTGTAGTAGCCTATGTCAACAAGGAAGGGGCACGGCTTCACTTTCGTTTGCAAGTTGACAAATGCTCACCCCAGTCTTGACAACAAAGCAGAAAAAGGAAATTCAGGAATCCTACTCCTCCTCTTGCTGATCTCGTCCTCCCTTGTACAAGCCGAGGCTTTGATTCCCAGTGGGAGTTATCTGTGGTGCCGAGGTTATGGTCGTCTTCTGTTGAAGTGGTTCCGCCACAACTTACGCCAGTATCCAGACCTCTGGAAGAAGATGAGGAGCCTTCTGCAAGAGAGGTTCAGACCTCTACAGGATGGCAGGAACCCCCAAACCTTCTCAGCTGTAGGAATTCCTGCTGTCTCGCAGAGAGTCTAAGGACGCAAGGACTATGCCGAAAAATGTAAAGATAAGGTCAGCTCTTCTACAAGAGAGGGCTCGTGGATCTTTACCTGCAGTAGAAATGTCTGCAAGTGATATTCCCTCTATTGACAACCTCGACCTACTCCGGGTTCCTATGGGTGAGAGCTCGGAGGGGGATGATGATTTTGATATGTAAGACGAATATCTCCCTAGATCTTCTAGCCCTAAGTTCAACTCAGAAGTCGAACAGAGAGAGTCCGTATATACTGTACCTTGTGGCAAGTCCTTGCCTGCATGAGGGCCATCAATGGGTTAGCTGACCCAGTGAAGATTCCTCATAAGGGCAAGGAGTCAGTCGTAGACCATGTCTAGCACCCAGAGACCTCCTAAGGCCAGTGCTGCTCTTCCATAGTCGAAGGGATTGACGGCAGCCAGAAAGAAGGCGTATTCTCAGAACGCCGGCTCATCTTCTAAACTCTTCCCCCCACCATTTGTCCAGTAGAGGAGGTATTATGAGGTCTCGGACGAGCCCCCTCTGGCTTTAGCTTTGGACGCCTCTGTAGAGTCTCTCAAGGGGAGTCTCGTTCGAGGGGCTTTCAGGGCTCTTAGCCTCCTTTTCGGCGTCTGAGATCCTAAACATGGAGAAGATTGTGAAGTACGCCATGCAGGCTACCTCGTGGCTGTTTCTATGGATGGGATCAGTGGGCCTCCTTGTTAGAAGCGAGGACTGGTCCATAGCTTTCCTCGCTCACAAGGTTGTTAACCTGTGGGCGAACGCTATTCTCAGGCGACGGAATGCAGTGATCGAGAGGTTCCATAGGCAAGCCCCCTAGACGAAGGTTACCAGGCTCGGGAACTCTCCTCTGGAAACTTTTCCTTGTTCAAGGTAGAAGGGGTGGATAGGGCAGCTGAACAGTGGAGGAAGTCTAACCAGGGCTCCCTTCTCCAGAGGTCGCTCTCGCTAGGGAGGGCAATCCTCACACCGGCGTGGGGATGCCGGAAATGCCGCTGGCAGAGACGGCTGCAGCACGGGGCCAAACCTTGGACAGTCTCCGTGATTCATTTAGGGTATATCATCCCATTTACTCAATCTCTCCCTCCACTGACTCAGGATCCAGTTCCATCAAGCTCTTAAGCGAAGGGATTCTCGCAAAGGGGCTGCCCCTCCAAGCCAAAGTCTAGACCATGTTGAGGAAGGATGCTCTCCATTAGGTCCTTGATGGTTCTTTAGGCTTTTTCAGTTTACTTTTTCTTGTGAAAATGGAGTCTCGGCTCTGAACAACTTTGTTCTTCAAACTCCGTTCAGAATTGAGACGGCAGACACGGTCAGAAAAGAGGTAAGACCTCAGGACTTCATGTGCTCACTGGATCTCAAAGACACATGCTTCCAGCTTCCAGTCCAAACGTCTTCAAGGTAGTATCTTCGGATCATACACGATTATGGGCAATATGAGTTCAAGGTGCTGTGCTTCGGTCTTTCCACAGCACCCCAGGAATTCATGAGGGTGTTTGCCCTAGTGTCATCTTGGACTCTCAGGATCGGCATCCGTCTCCTACAATTCCTCAACAATTGGCTGATCCTTGCAGACTCGGTGGCAACCTTTCTTCAGCACCAAGACAGACTACTCTGGTTTTGTCAGGATCTGTGGATTGTGATAAACCTAGAGAAGTCATCTCTGTTCTCCTCTCAAAAATTGGTATATCTCTGTATGATCGTAAATAGCGTATGTATGTGTTCCAGTTACGGAAAAAATGACAAATTCAGAGATAATTTGTATTTTTCCGTAGAATAGTGTGCCCAAGTGTACCCTCAAGCAAGAGAACTCTAACCCAAGACAGTGGAAGGCCATGGTACAGAGGATATGGCACTACCCAAGACTAGAGAACAATGGTTTGATTTTGGAGTGTACTCCTATAAGAGCTGCTTACCATAGCTGAAGTCTCTCCTACCGTTACCAAGAGAAATGTGGCCACTGAATTATTACAGTTCAGTAGTTAACCCCTTCAGAGAAGAATTGTTTGGTAATCTCAGTGTTGTCAGGTGTATGAGGACAGAGGAGAATATGTAAAGAATAGGCCAGACTATTCGGTGTATGTGTAGGCAAAGACCCCATAATTCTCTAGCGGTAGTATCTCAACGGGTGGCTGGTGCCCAGGCCAACCTACTACCTAATATTGTTAGGAAAAATACAAATTATTTCAGAACTTGTCATATTACTCTTAAATTTGTCATTTGTAGTTATATTTTGAGCAAGAAATTATTAATTGGAATTTATTTATGCTACATTGATAGAGTATAACATTTTCCATTTAGTATTACCTGTATACCTTCTTGTGATTCTACATTAGCCAATCACTTTAATAACTATTTTATTCAGCAAATGCCATAGGTTCAAGTAAAAAGTTTGTAAACACATCTATGCATGTCATATGAAGATAGTCTAACATTGATGAAGTAATAGATGAGCTTGATAATTAGGGAATCACCAAATGTTTTATTATTTTTAATCGACCATCATTTATGTAAAGGTATCATTATAGTACAATAATGTATTACAATTATTTTGTAATACGTAAAATTTGCCATCTTTGTAATGAACTTAGATAAAATATTCTGATTTTCATTTAATTATACCAGTGAGAAAGAAAACAAAGACATTTATAAGCTACTATTGAGTCTTCAGTATTGTAAGATATTATTGCTCTTACTGTAATTTGGGATGATAGTGCACCATTAAAGGTACTGTAAGCAACACTTTAAGGGTTCCTGAATTATCAAATGTGGTGGCAGCCATGCCAGGCAGTCTATCCTCTTTAAGGATTATTGAATCTGTACTAGAATGACTTGCTTGAAGGCCAAATTGTTTTTGAATTCATGAATATGTTTGCAGTGCTGTGCAAGTTCCATTGTCTCAATAGTGCAGTAGTCATTAGGTTTTATGAGTTTCATATTTCAAACAAGTTTAGATTGATTGATGTTTTTTCTTTATTTTGTTACAGGTGATATTTCTTCATGGCCTTGGAGATACTGGGTGAGTTATGTGTCCTTCACAATGAGTAGTGTAAAGTTTAATGGATTATATATTTATTCTTTTTGAGGTACTGTAAATATGCAATAACCCAAGATCTGTCAATAATATGTGGATGCACAAGTACGTATAATGAATCTAGGTACAGTAGTAAGATATGCCATTGAAATTCTTATTCATATTCAGTGATAAAAACTGCATTAAAGTTCCTCAAGTACTTTCTACTGTACTTATTCTCTACTCTTTGCCTGTAGCCATATTAATTTAGTAATAATGGGGTACCACCTTTTTAATGCATAGTCATTACCAATGAATTGTTCCGGCAATAAATACAAAATTTCAGATCTACTATGGAGATACATTTCGGTGACTGCTGAAACTAGCCACAAGACTTTTAGTGAGGTGTTATTCCCCTCAGGTGGTGAGTGGATGGCGGAAGGTAGACCCATCACCCTGCTCACACACACACTACCCAACACAAGCCACTTTTAAACATCTGACTTAGCCGGTGGATATATATATAGCTTACGTCTCTGACCTCATGTCAGAAAATTCGAAACTCGCGGCAATCGCAGATTGGGTAACTAGGTGTACTACTAGCGCCACCACTCGCCAGGTAACTGGAACCATTCCAGGAGTCCTCAGATCTTTTCTGCCGCCATTGCTGGCGACATCATTGGAACATTCGCTCGTTATAACCTTCGATTTTTGCAGTACTTTTTTTTTGTTAATTGGCTTTCGTTTGATTGGATTTACGGATTTTCTTGAACCTCTTTTGATTTGAATTATTTTGACCTTAGCTTGATTGATCTCTCTCTGGAATTTTCCAAAATGGCTGACCCTTCCCCAGTTCATAGAAAGTGTGTGAAAGGCTGTAAAACCCGCCTTCCTAAGGCCTCTATCAAACCCCACTCTATTTGTACTAAATGTAGAGGTAAGATTTGTCAATTAGGGGATCGATGTGATGAATGTGTTGTTATCTGAGAGCGAGTGGCTGGATTTCGATCGGTACACTCGTAAGTTAGAGAGAGATAGAGTCAGAAGTAGTTCTTCTCGATCTAGAGAATTTTCTTCTCCCCATGTCCCTGAACCTATTCCTTCCCCTGTAGTGGTAGTTCATGAACCTCCTACTGTTACCGATGAGCCTTCACTTAAGGATATGATGAGTACAATTCAAGCCCTTGGTGTTAGGGTTGAATCGCTTGCTACGGACAGGAACCAGCTTATGTCCGATGTGAATATGCTTAAAAGTGCCAAAAGTGCGGGGAATGTGTTCAGTGCTGTGGAGGGTGCATCTGCTCGTACCTGTCGTTCACCTAGCCTAAGACCTCTTTCAAGCTCCCCAGCCCCTGGGAGAAGGAATGTCGATCGGCGAAAGGGAACGAGAGGCGAAACTGCACGAGCAGACGTCCCCTCGAGCGTTTCTGTTGACATTTCACGAAACGCTCGCCCTCACCATGGGAAAGGTGAGGTTAAGTTTACCTCATTTTCAGATGACGCTTTAGTCAGTAAAAAATATAATCGCGACTGGCGTCAAGTTTCCAGACCTCTCAAGAGGAAAATGATCTCAATAGATCCGAGTTATTTATTGCCTCAAAGACCTGGCTGTAGTCATTGGAGCAGTCCAGAGCGATTGCCTTCTTCTGAAGAAGGTTCTCCTGCCAAACGTCCTCTTAGAAAGTCTGGTTCGGACAAACTTCCAGCGATTGCTATGCAAGTTCCTGGATATGTTGTGTCGTGTGGACGTTCCAGGCGTGACGTGAGCAGGGAAGAAGGCGAATTGATCGCTGACGTTTCGGGCCGAACTTTACCTCAAGTTGAGCCTTTTACAGGACATGCAGCTTAAGCTGTCTTCAATTATGCAGTCATAGCGACGAGTTCCCGAGCGTCATGAAGCTTCGCAATCTGAGCGTCATAACTCTGTTAAGCTTGAACTTAAACGTCAAGCTTCCAGGCGTGAAGCTGAACGTCAAGCTGACGTGTTAATAGATGATGACGTTCATCATGCAGTCATACGTGACGTCAAGCGTCAATCATATCAAGTTAGACGTGACGTTGAACTTCAAGTTGATCATGACACCAAACGACAAGTCGATGCTGGATGTCAAGTTGGCGCACACGGCGCCCGACCTCTAGTTCGCGCACAGGCGCGCAAAGACGTCTTTATTCCAGATGAAGTCTTGTCGGAAGAAGATGTAGATGATCCACTTTCCGCAGTTGAACCTTTGGAAGACTTATCAGAGGAAGAAGAGCCTAAGACTGCACAGCATTCTTTGGACCTTAAGAAAATAATGAAAGTTTTCACGTAGGAATTTCCTAGTCACTTTGTTCCTGTTACTCCACGCTCCCCCCCCTTCAGAGTTCACCTTGGGGACAGTAACTCAAGCTCCTATTTTTACAAAGATGGTGCTTTCAAGATCATCTAAAAGAGCTTTAAGATTGTTGGGAGACTGGATGCAGTCCAAGAGAAATCTAGGCAAGTTGGCCTTTTCCTTCCCCCAGCTAGACTAGCTTCCAGGTCAAGTGTGTGGTACGAGACAGAAGTTCTCGGCTTGGGAGTACCTGCCTCTGCCCAGGGGGACTTCTCAAGCCTAGTAGACTCTTCTCGTCGATTAGCCATGAGACGTACTAAAATTTTCTGGACGACTTCGGAACTTGATCATCTTCTCAAGGCTGTCTTCAGAGCCTTCGAGGTTTTCAACTTTCTCGATTGGACTCTGGGAACCTTGGGTAAGAAAGTCTCTTCTTTTAAGAACAATGATAGTGTTATTCAGAATATGTCTTGCATGGACAAAGCTGTGAGGGACGGCTCTAACGAATTAGCAGCTCTTTTTACGGCTGGAGTTCTCAAGAAAAGGGCTCGGATATGTTCTTTCCTTGCCATGGGGGTCACCCCTTGTCAGAGGTCTGAATTACTGTTTGTACCGCTCTCTCATTCTCTGTTCCCACTAGATCTTGTGAAAGAGGTTGTTGCTTCTTTAGCCCAGAAAGACACCCATGACTTGGTCTCCAAGACAGCTCGGAAAGTACTTCCAACTTCATTTTCTAGCAACAAACCAAAGGTGGATACTCATTTGTCTAGATTTATTCCTCCCTTTCGAGGTAGATCCGTCAGTAGGGGTAACTCCAGACCTGATGGGAGAAGAGGAAAAAGGAGGGGATCAAGATCAGGTCGAAGCAGAGTCTGACTGCTTTCGACTTCAGACAGCAGTAGGGGCCAGACTGAAGAACTTCTGGCAGAGAAGGGGAGCGGACCAGTGGTCCGTTCTTTTGCTGAAGGAGGGATACAAGATTCCTTTCGTAAAGAAACCCCCTTTAGCTCAAGATCCAATAGATCTTTCTCCCAGATACCGAGAGGACTCAAAGAGACAGGCATTGCTTCTACAAGTGTCCATCTTGTTGGAAAAAGGGGCTGTAGAGAAGGTACAGGACTTGCAGTCTCCAGGGTTTTAGAACCGCCTCTTCCTGGTTCCAAAGAACTCTGGGGGATGGAGACCAGTCTTAGATGTAAGCGCTCTCAACGCTTTCATTCAGAAAACAAAGTTCTCAATGGAGACTTCCAAAACTGTGTTAGCAGCAGTAAGGAAAGGTGACTGGATGGTTTCTTTAGACCTCCAGGACGCCTATTTTCATATCCCTATACATCCGAGCTTCAAACGTTACCTGAGGTTCGTTTACGGGAAGGAAGTATTCCAGTTTCGGGGCTTGTGTTTCGGCCTCAGCACCGCTCCTCTTATTTTTACAAAGCTCATGCTAAATGTGGCAAGCTTCCTGCATTCGACAGGTATCAGAGCCTCCCTGTATCTCGACGATTGGTTATTCAGGGCGTCTTCCTTCAATCGCTGTCTGGAGGATCTCAGAATGACATTGACATTAGCAAAGGAACTGGGTCTTCTTGTCAACACGGAGAAGTCCCAACTGATCCCATCCCAGAAGATTCTTTATTTGGGGATGAAGGTTCAGAGACTAGTTTTTCGGGCTTTTCCATCACTCACAAGGATAGAACAAGCCCTCCTAAAGATTTGTCTTTTTCTAGAGAAAAGAAATTGTTCTGTGAGACAGTGGATGAGTCTGCTGGGAACACTCTCCTCACTGGAGCAGTTCGTTTCCCTAGGAAGACTAAATCTTTAATTTCACCTCAACCACTATTGGTACAAGGAGAAGGGCTTAGAGACAGAAAGTATTCCACTTCCAGAGTCTGTCAAGAGTTGCCTACAGTGGTGGAACGACACAACCAAACCTCAGGAGGGCCTCTCGCTAGAGCAAAGGAGCCCAGACCTTGTGTTGTATTCCGACGCTTCGGACTCAGGGTGGGGAGCAACACTGGGCAAACTGGAATGCTCGGGTCTGTGGACAAAAGACCAAGAGAGCCTCCACATCAACCAGAAGGAGCTATTAGCAGTCCTATTGGCCCTTCAAGGTTTCAAAAGGTTGATTCTGAACAAAGTAGTGCAAGTAAACGCAGACAACACCACAGCGTTGGCCTACATTTCCAAACAGGGCGGGACCCACTCGAAGTCCCTTTACGAGACTGCAAGGGAGCTTCTAGTTTGGGCGAAGGAAAGGAACGTCACCTTACTCACAAGGTTCATCCAAGGAGAGAGGAACAGAACAGCCTCGGCAGAAGAAACCAAGTCATTCCCACAGAATGGACACTGCATCAGGAGGTTTGCAAGAAACTTTGGCGGATTTGGGGTCGTCCGTCCATAGACCTATTTGCAACCTCGAGAACGAAGAGGCTTCAAACGTACTGCTCTCCAGTACCAGATCTAGAAGCAGTCCACATTGACGCTTTCCTTCTGAACTGGTCTCACCTGAATTTGTATACGTTCCCCCCCTTCAAAGTCCTGTACAAAGTCATACAAAAGTTTGTCTCTCACGAGGGAACCAGATTGACTCTAGTTGCTCCCCTCTGGCCATCAAGAGAATGGTTCACCGAGGTACTTCAATGGATGGTGGACATACCAAGAAACCTACCAATGAGGATAGATCTTCTCAGACAACCGCACTTGAAAAGGTTCCATCAAAACCTCCAAGCTCTACGTCTAACTGCCTTCAGACTATCGATAAACTCACAAGAGCTAGAGGCTTTTCGAAGGAGGCAGCTGGAGCTATTGCTAGAGCAAGGAGGCCCTCTACCATCAAGGTCTACCAGTCCAAATGGGAGGTTTTTCGAGATTGGTGCAAAGTCAACTCAGTTTCCTCATCCAGTACCTCTCTGACCCAAATCGCTGACTTCCTATTACACCTTAGGAGGAATCGCAAGTTTTCCTCTACCATTAAAGGTTATAGGAGCATGCTAGCGGCCGTTTTCAGACACAGGAACTTAGACCTCTCTAACAACAAAGACCTTCAAGACCACCTCAAATCCTTTGAGACGTCTAAGGAGCATCAACTAGAATCACCAGCTGGGAATCTGGATGTTGTCCTGAAGTTTCTTATGAATGATAAGTTTGAGCCCTTAAACTTAGCCTCTTTTAAAGATCTCACCTTAAAGACGCTTTTCTTAGTAAGTCTGGCAACAGCTAAAAGAGTCAGTGAGGTTCATGCTTTTTGCAAAAATATTGGCTTCAGTAATAGTAAGGCTATATGCTCCTTACAGCTTGGTTTCCTGGCCAAGAATGAGCGTCCTTCTCATCCATGGCCGAAGTCTTTCGAGATTCCAAACCTTTCAGATGTGGTTGGTGAAGAGATGGAGAAGGTCCTGTGCCCTGTAAGAGCACTTAAATTTTATTTAGACAAAACTAAAAAATTACGAGGCAAGTCTGAAGCTCTATGGTGTTCAGTCAAGAAGCCCTCCTTACCGATGTCAAAGAACGCCTTATCATATTTTATCAGGCTCTTCATTAGAGAGGCTCACACTCACTGTGGTGAGGCAGACCTTAAACTGCTGAAAGTGAAGACACGAAGTCAGAGCTGTGGCAACTTCTGTGGCTTTCAAGCAAAATCGATCCTTACAGAGCATTATGGACACAAACTTTTGGAGGAGTAAATCTGTGTTCGCTTTACATTATTTAAAACGTGTCCAGACTTTACGAGGACTGCTACACTTTGGGACCATTCGTAGCAGCGAGTGCAGTAGTGGGTGAAGGCTCTACCACTACATTCCCCTAATCCTAATACCTTTTTTCTTCTCTTGAAACTATTGTATTTTTGGTTGTTTGTGGAGACTGGTCGACAGTCTTCTGCAATCATTGATTTTAGCAGGTGGTCAAATTTGTTTCTTGAGAGAGCCCAGAATAAGAGTATTGGTTGAGGTCCTGTCTTAGTGAGGTATTTACACCGTTTTGACAGGTCCTAGAGGTCTTTCAGCCCCCTGAGTGGATCGCTGGATCTCATAAGGACAGCGGACTAATGAGGCAGAGAATCATAAAAGTCAGCTTCCTTATCAGGTACGAACCCTTAAGTTTGTTTTTATAAAACTCTTGAGTAATATTCCAATAACGTTTTAGCTGGTCTCTAACCCTCCACCAAGGGTGTCAATCAGCTATATATATATCCACCGGCTAAGTCAGATGTTTAAAAATGATATTTTCATTATAAAATAAATTTTTGAACATGTTTCCCTGGTGGATATATATAATTAAACTCCCTACCTTCCTCCCCTCTAGAGACCTATGGGCATGGAAGATCTGAGGACTCCTGGAATGGTTCCAGTTACCTGGCGAGTGGTGGCGCTAGTAGTACACCTAGCTACCCAATCTGCGATTGCCGCGAGTTTTGAATTTTCTGCTGTGACGTCAGAGACGTAAGCTATATATATATCCACCGGGTAAGTATGTTAAAAAAAATCTATTTTATAATGAAAATATTATTTTTCCATGTTGGCTGGGAGGAGAACAGATGATGTCTGATCTCCTTTTTACTCGATTTTTAACCTATTAACGACCAACTGACCTAAAATTTTAAACTCCCTTTTTTTTCCATACAGAATGGGTTCCGTAAGTGTTACAGTTTACTGTAACACACTTTACATCTGCTCATCTTTGTTCCTATTGCTTTGGCCTAGGAATGCAAGCAGAAGCAGTCAGAGGGAATTCTTTCAGGGGAGAAACCCGAAACTAGCTTTGGCTAAGTTAAGCTTCTCTGTCGACCTTCAACTTGAGCTCTGCTCGTTGACGGGGAGCATAGAGCTCTGCCTGGTGGTCCACAATCTCCGCTCACAAGGAGAATTGCAGACAGCTGCAACAAAGGTTAATTGCCTTTACCCGCCTGCAGGAGAGATGGTCTCCACCTGTTGATTTTCTCTCCGGAGGTTTCCTCCAACGGGATTGGATTCTTCCTTTCCCCACAGAGCTCTTCGGAGCTTGTCAAAGTACTATAGTAGTTTGGTGACTGCTTGCAGTGTCTGCTCTTCACCGCTGTACTCTTAGGGTGTAAATCGAGTCTCATGAGCCAATTCCCTTCAAGGTCTTGGCTCAGATGGTGATGCCTGGTCACCGCCTCTCATCAACGAGACTTGTAGGCCATAACCCTTTGGGGTTATTGTCGCTGATGGTGAAGTGATCTCCACCTCTCCTATCATGCCCCAAGAGTACGAGTCATGAATAAGAACCCTTCAGGGTCTTTGCCACAGATGATGATGCCTGCCAACGCTTGTGTTCGTTGTTTCTCCTATCGACAGGTCTTGTTAGGCTATAGCCCTTCGGGGTTATTGCCACTGATGTTGAAGCGGTCTCCGCCTCTCCCATCGTACAACAATTCTCATGAGCAACATTCCTTTGGGATCATTGCTGCTGATGGTGATGCTGGCCAACCTGTTGCGTTAGCCGCCTCTCCCATTGACGAGTCTTATAGGCTATAACTTCAGGGTTATTGCCTACTGGACATTACCAAGCTCTTGAGACTTTTTGAAGGCAGGTCCTTTGGGGTCTGTGCTTGATGGTTTTAAACTCTTACTAAGAAGAAACCAATATATCTTCAGAGGGATGGCATACATTATGCCTTTTGAAGCACTACAATGCTCATGGAGCTTTGTGAGGTCAGGCCCTTCGGAATCTGTGCCTCATGGTTTCAATATCTTACGAGTAAGAAACCACCCCTAGGCTATAAGTCTTCGTGGTTATGGGCTACCTTGTGCCTCTTAAGGCACAATAAAATTTGAGGCACTACAAAGCTCATGGAGCTTTTTGGGGCCAGTCCCTTTGGGACTTGCGCCTCATGATTTCAAACTCCTTCGAGGGAGTAATTTCTTTTCTTTGACAAGAGAATAATGATTCTAACACGCTAGCATGCTTACCCTCTCACCCAGTGTGGTTAGGGCAAAAATAGTGTTGACAGAGGAACTCACCAAATTAAGTAGATTGGCAAGAAAGCGAGTGAGCGAGGGATTTGACCCTCACATACAATGACGCGCCAAACCCATCACACACTACCCCTCTCGCACTCAACGTAACTGTCTCGCCCAACAACAGTTGTGGGAGTTCAGCATGCACCCACACCTATGCGCTATACATCCCCCATACTCCAACATACAGTTGAAGGATTTTGGCGCACACTCATACCTACACGCCTAACGCAACTGTAGGGGGTGTTCTGTGTGCTCGCCAGCCTTAGTGCTTAATACCTCACTCTCCCGTTCAGGACTTGTTGTTGTATAGCACGCAAGTACAGTTAGGACTGTGCAAATCTCTCTGTGCAATACAGTACATCTTATTATAACTTCGTCTTTTCACCATGAGTAAGTGCTGATGTGCAAACTCCACATTTGAGCAATTGTCTCATCAGCGTGCACCCTTTCTACGAATTGCTGATCGAGTTCACTCACCCCCGCCTGATCAGCTTCTGCTCGCTATTTTTATTTCCCTTGCCATCAAAACACGCATGAACATCGTGGGCTGTTGCAAGTGCCTTTATAGACCATCCTGGCGAGTTATCTCCTATTCTAAGGAAACGAGGAACATCAAAAAGGTTTTTTTTTTTTTTTGCCAAAGGTTAACTTTTTTCCAAGAACCTGTGCAAGCACTTAACAAGCAGTGTCAGGACCAGCTGAATTTCGTAGAATGTCAAGATAGGAACAATATCTATGTTTTAAGCTTTCTGCCCCCGGCCAACACCTGGCCTGAGTTTTGGACATTATTTCGATCATACCTCGGAAACAAAGATGTCAATGAGTAGATACTCCTCCTCCTGAGGATGCGATACATCCAGAACATAGTGCCGTGCCTCCTAATTCTCAACTTATCGTATCCTGTCAATGACCTAGACCCTCCCTGGGCTCCTAGAGATATGAGCTCAGATGAGGAAAAGTCTATTGACGATGCATGTGACCATTCAGAGGACAAATGGCCCCCATCCGGCAGCATTAAAATTCTCCGCTCCAACTGAAGGATGCTGGTCACGTCTGCCTTCAGAGCCTTTCGTGCATAAGGAAGACAATCTATTGGATGCAGGGAGAACCAGATCCTGCCCGAACTGAGGGAAGGACACAGTCCTAGACCTCTCTTTTTTTTAACATTCCTAGACCAACCAAGGCTAAGGTAATCTTACATTGGTCAAGGGAGTTTAGGATTGTCAGGCAGGGGGGTTATGACATAGTGAACAATGCCTCATCCCTCTCCCTCTGGATCGGGCAATTCTGTTTTTTTACGCAGAACCTACCAGCTGAGTTGTCATCCCTGTCAGTGGGATTTTCGGTTGCTGACACTGCGAACATGGAGTGTGTTGCCAAGTCCTCTCTGCAAGCAGCTTCATGGTTGGACTACTGGTTGGGGACAGTAAGCATCCTGTTCGGGATCATGAGATCAAGGAGTCGATGTCCCTCCAGCTTTCTGAAACTCGGACTGTCGCGTTGATGACCCACAACGTTCTCAGCCAGTAGGTCACCTGGGTTTTGAGGCAATGTGTTGCAATCTTCTTAAAATTCATGAGCCAAGACTCCCCCTCCATGGGCTGTGGCGTCTCGTCCCTACCCTAGGGCACCTCGACAGCAGTGGCCTCTCCAACTAGAGGGAATCTGAAGAGGACAACGCGCATGTACCTGCCAACAGGGCATCCCCCCGAATGGTCCAGTAGTGGGATGATGCTTATAGAGCCTATGGCAGAGGTGGATGCCCCATGGGTCTGAACCTTGGTCGGACTCTGCACTCAGGGTATTATATTACATCTAATTTTTGCACTCTCCCCCTCCTCTAACTTCTCATCCTGTGAACACAAGTTCCTATGCGAGGGGATACGTGAAGAAACTGGCCCTTGAATCGTAGTCTGGACTATACTGGAGAAGAATGCACGAGTAGGTATGACACAGGTTTCTAGCCTCCTCCAGTCACCCTTTCCGCGTAGATAAGCGATCTGATGGCTGGATACCGGTCATAGATCTCTTCGCTCCGAACGAGTTTGTTCAACAAATCTCGTTCAAGATAGAGGTAGCCCTGATGGTCAGACAGGCATTCAGACCAAAAGTCTTCGACCTAACACTGGATCTTCACGGAATTACCCAAGGTTCTCACCCAACACAAATATACCATTTTAAGGTGCTATACTTTGTCCTGTCCCCGGCACTGCAAGTTCTTGCCCGAGGATTTTCCCTAGTGTCAACTTGGTTGCACAAGAATCGAACTGCCTGCTCCTTCGCTTAGACTACTGACTGGCTGATGCTAGAAGAATCGAGGGAAGCTCTTCCCCCTCATCGAAACAGACTCCTTGAAGGTTGCTAAGATCTGAGGGTCATGGTATTCTCGAGAAGTCTTCTTTGAAACCAATGCAAATCTGGGGAAGAACATAGACTCTATCCAGGCAAAGTTTTCCCGTCTTTGACAAGATTGAAGAGGATGAAACGAATGGCAGAACTGTATCGAAGAAGAGGCGAACTGCCGACAAATCGTTGGCAGAAGCTGCTATTGCACCACCCCTCGTTGGAGGCCTAGGTACCCAATGGTCGTCTCCACACTCAAACTCTCTAGTGGCAGCTGATGACATTCTGGTCTCAGCACAGACACACTTCAGATCTACTGGTCCCTATAGGGTCAAAGCAGTAGGGAGACCAGCAGTGGTGGGTATCAGATACCACCCTACTCCAGACTTTGGTCCAAAGCCGAGCAACACTACCACTTAGACTTCCTGGAATGAGAGCAACCATTTAGATTCAAACTCTTCCAACAGCCCTTTACAGGACTCTCAACCTCATAGTGATGGCTTACATATACAAGCAAGTACTGTAGGTACTTTTCACAACCCTGCGGCCATCTGGCTGTAGCGATAATCAGATGGACGGAAGACAACTTGATAGCTCTCTCGGCTCGCTGTATTTCGAGCAGAACTTGTTGCCAGACAAACTGAGCAGGAAGAGTCAGATAATTAGCCCCAAATGGTCTTGGAATCAACAGGTAACCAGCAAAGGCTTGACTTTGTAAAATTCGCCGACATTAGATGTTTTTGCAATGCCTCTCTACCAGAACATTCAGGGATACTGCTCCCCAGTACCAGATCCACAGTGTTCTGATAAGATGCCTTCCAACACAAAGGGGTCAGTCTAGAAGTCTTTACGTCCTTCCCCCTCTCTGCCTTGTAAGGAAGAGCTGAACAAAGTGCGGGCATTGTAAGACCTTTTGATGACTTTAGCCCCGATGCAGAAACATGCAGAATGGTTCCTGGATATTCTTCATCTGCTCACACACACTTGCAGATATCCCACAGAACAGTACCTTTGCCACGTCTTCATTCTTGGAAGTTTTTCCAACAACTTCGCACAGCACAGGGATTTCGCAATTAGTTGCAAAAGAGTATGGTTAGATACCCCAAGAGTCATCTACCGCATCTACCAAAGGAAGTAGTCTATCTTGTATAGTTGGTGTCGTGGGTGGGGTATCCCACCTCTCAGTGCCACTATTCCATTAATAGCGGAGTCTTGTTATATCTCGGGGAGGACAAGCTCTTTTCAGTGTCAGTGGTGCAAGGCTATCGCTCAGCCTGAATCATTATTATTATTATTACTTGCTAAGCTACAATCCTAGGTGGAAAAGCAGGATCTTATAAGCCCAAGCGCTCCAACAGGGAAAATAGCCCAGTGAGGAAAGGAAATAAGGAAAAATTACAAAAAGTTGAAGAACTATAACATTTAAATAAATCTTTCATATGTAAACTATAAAAAATTGAAAAGAACAAACGGATAAAAACTTCAAAATAACAAGAGGAAAAGAGACAAGATAGAATAGTGTGTCTGAGTGTACCCTTCACCAAGACAGTGGAAGACCATGGTACAGAGGGAATGGCACTACCCAAGAGGAGAGAACAATGGTTTAATTTTGGAGTGTCCTTCTCCTAGAAGAGCTGCCTACCATAGTTAAAGAGTATCTTCTACCCTTACCAAGAGGAAAGTAGCCACTGAACAATTACAGTGCAGCAGTTAACCTCTTGAGAGAAGAATTTTGTTCCGTAACCGAAATACAAACCACGCTATTTAATTAGGGGTATTACTTTCGGCGTAGCTGAAACGACGAGCCATTAGATTTTTAACGAGGGTTTACTACCCCCTCGCTAGTTAGCTACTCACACCGGTGAGTAGCTCACTTTGCTTTTGGCTCGGGTGATGAACAGACGTGTTTGTTCCCACCCTCGCTTATTGACAGCCTTAATTTTTTGCTTTTTCTTTGCAGTGTGTGTTTGGAAGTTGGCCTCTACCATTATGCGGAAGTGCCCCGTATTACCTGACCGCCCTTGTGGTACATATATGTCGGCGGTCGAAACGGACCCTCACACCTTATGTCCATTCTGCAGGGGCCAACGGTGTGATAGAGACAAAGTATGCTGTGAGTGTAGGGAGTGGTCTACTTCCCAGTGGGAGAGGTTTTCCCGGCGCCGGAAGAAGAAGTCTAAAAGGGATCTTTCTCCTTCAAGGGTTTCCTTGAAGAAAGAAAATTCCAAGGACTCTTCTTCCGTAGCCCGAACCTCCTCCGAAGCTCCCGCTCGAGCAGCCTCTTCCGAGAGACCGTCGAGTGGTAGCGTAGGCCGTTCTTTTGTTGACCGACCTCGGGGTTTGGGAGAGGGAGTTGCCTCCCATAGCGAGGCAGCTCCTCCTCCTCTCTCGGGGGAGGATTTATCATTTAACACTGTTGCTAATGATGATTTGTTGCAGCTTTGGGCTTCCTTGGGGCTTGAGGGCTCGCCCTCCAGGGAAGCCCTGTTTGACTTAATCCAGTTGGGGGCTGCTGTTAAACAGTCGCCGGTGGTAGCAGAGGTTAACCCTCTGTCTATCGTCAACGTTGTTGTGGCAGTGGCCTCCGACGAGTTAGGTCAAACCCCTGTCTTGGTTCCCGATGCAGCTGAAGGCTTAGTTCCTCCCTCCGAACATCCTTCGAGGGAGGAGCTAAGTCCGACGGTCTCTCCTGCAGGTGATTCTCCCCCTCGGGGGAGTTCACTGACAGAGACTCCTCTTCGGAGGACTGATGATGGTCTGCCTGCCGCCCCCAGAGGACGTATCCGTCGGAAGGCTCGTCCTCCTCTTCGCCGTAGAGACCTTCCTTCTCCTCACAAGGGAGTTAGGAGGCGCCTCTTCGGCTCTTCTCCGTCGCAGTCCCCCGCAGAGGATCCTCCTCGCTGTGCACCGACCGTTGCAGTTGCATCCTTGGACCTCTCTGCCGATCGTTCTCTTTCGCCTGCCGTCTCTGTTCCTGGCTGCTGACGCGCTTTGGGCGCCCACGCATCCCGTTTTCCAACGGGCACCGGTCCCTTCGGGGCAAAAGGAGCTTTCTCACAATGCGAGCAAGTCCCTTAAGCGCCAGGTATCCCCTGCGCGCAAGCGCTCACCTACGGTGAAGCCCTCTCTACTCAGAACTTCATACTCGAAGACAACCCCCCAGAGACCTTCTGCAGCTGAGACTACTCACCATCGCTCTCCTGCTCTCCAGCGCTCTCCTGCTCGCCAGCGCTCACCTGCACGCCAGCGCTCTCCTGTTCGCCAGCGTACAACAGCGCGTCCTCATCCTGATGCGCGCCCCGCTCGCCAGCGCTCTTCACCTGCGCGCCAGCATTTGCCTGCGCGCCCACGATCTCCGGATCTGGGCGCAGGAAGGAAGAACCGAGTTTCTCCTTCTCTTCAGCGTTCGCCTACGCACCATAGGACCTCGCCAGCTCGTCAGCCATCGCGTGTAGACTCCAGACCCTGCCGTGCGCCCTCCTGCACGCCCATGCGCTAGGGGTATCACCCCTGCGCGTGGGCGCTCGCCGAGATCCTGCTCGCGAAGATTCTCCACCGCGCGTGCAATCGCCTGCACCTCCTCCTGCGCTTCCTGCTTCTTCAGATCGCGCATCTGCGTGCCATCGATCTCCTGAGCGCCCGGGCGCTCTTTCGCCTGGGCGCCACCGCTCGCCACCCTCCCTCTCGCCATCTCGGAGATCTCCTACGCGCCTGTGCGCACCCTCACCTGTTCGCAGTCACTCACCTACACGCCCTACGCGCCATCGTTCGCCTGCGCGCCATCGCTCTCCTGCACGCCAACGCTTGCCCGCGTGCCCTCGCCATCATCCCCGCGCTCACGCGCCCGAGCGCGATCGGGAGGCACAACGCGAGCTACCGCGTGAGCCTACGGGAACGAGAGCACCCAGGTCATCCTCAGGCCCCCCCCCCCCCCCCCCCCGCCCCGCACAAGCGCAGACCAGCGCGCTCGCAGGAGGGAGGGAAATCGGCAGATGGGTCCAGGAACCAACTTTCCTCTTCTTCCCTTTCCTTCCAAGCATGTCCAGCAGTTGTGTCTACTCCAAAGGATTGCCCGATCCCCTTCCCTTCAGAGGGAGTCTCTTGACAGCACTGCTGTCAGTATGCAACCATAGTTTGGATCTCTCATCAGAGCTGTCGTGCAGGCTGTCAAACCTGCCTTCGCTGAAATGGGTCTCAAAACTATGGCGGCTCCAACCCCACTGAAGAGAAAGAGAGGAGTAGAAACCGTGGTTACTTCTCCGAGGGTCAAGCTGGTTCCTCGTACATCTTTGAGGAAGGCTCCCTCTCCCCCCCAGACGTTTTCTCTCTCTCCCGTGGACGGGCATTTTCCGTCCTCGGGAGTCTGACGAGGTGAGGCGTTCTCCCATCGCACCAATGGGAGAAACCCCTCCTCGCGCTGAAGAATCGTCCCAGGTGGGAGCAGAGAAGAGCCGTCAGATGATGTTGTTGGAGTCCTGTATTCCTCCCAGGAGGGAACCCAAGGATTCCAAAACTGTCCCCAAGTCATCCTCGAGGATCCGTCCAGAACCTACTAGACCCGCGGAGAACGTCCACGTGTCCCCCCAAGAAGAGCCTTTGGGGACGTGAGACTTCGCTGTCAGTTCCCCAGGAGGGGAGCCACAAGAGTCAGAGCATGCCTTCTGGCAAGTCCTGACCCTGATGAGGCATCTCAACAGGATTCCCGATCCTGAGATTCCTCCTCGCGAGGGCAAGGACACGGTCCTGGACCGAGTCTTTGGCACTCAGAAACCCGCTAAGGCCAGTGCAGCTTTGCCCTGGTCCCAAGGGGTGACGAGTGCCAGGGATAAGGTCGAGGGCCAGCTCTCCGAGCTCACCTCCTCCAGCCGTTCCACGGCTGGAAACTCCTCCCGCCTCCTCGCGTCCAACAGAGGAGGTACTTCGAGATCTTGGAGGAGGCTTGTTTAGCTCTTCCCCTGCACCACTCTGTGGAAGAGCTTAACAAGGGAGTCCCTCTTTAGAGAGACTCCAGCCGGCAAGTGACTTTCTCGGCGACTGAGATCATAAGCCAGGAGAAGGTCGCGAAGTGTGCCATGCTGGCTACTTCGTGGCTTGACATCTAGCTGGGATCTCTTGGCATCCTGTTGTGATCCGAAGATTTGTCTAAGGAGAGCACCAGGAAGGCCCTGGAGTCCTTCCTTCTCTCGGGCACCCGCACCATTGAGTTTCTGGCCCACCAAGTCTCGAACTTGTAGGCCAACTCAATCCTGAAATGTCGTGATGCGGTGGCAGAGATGTTCCACGCGAAGGTTCCAGCCGTCGAGGTCAGCAGGCTCAGACATTCTTCCCTTCTAGGGAAGAACCTGTTCGAGCCTAAAGACTTGGAACAGGCAGCCGAGAGGTGGAGGAAGTCCAACCAGGACTCCCTCCTTCATAGGGCTCTTACATCTAAGCCCTATAAACCTCCGGCACCTCAACAACCTCGCCCGTCCAAGACAACGAAACCAGCTGTGGCAGCGAAGGCAACGGTGTCGAAGCCCTTTCCTGTCAAAGACAGGAAAGGCAAAAAGTCCTCCAGGGGAGGAAAGAATCCTAGAGGGAGCGGCCGAGGCCGCAAACGCTAGGATTGGCAGTCCCCCTGCATGTCCACCAGTGGGGGGATGCCTTCAAAGTTGCGCAGACAGGTGGCAGCAGCTCGGGGCCGATTCCTGGATGATTTCCGTAATCGATCAGGGATATCGCGTCCCGTTCATAACATCTCTACCTCCCCTGACAGCGGATCCAGTGTCGTTGAGCTCCTTTGCCATGGGATCGGCAAGGGGCCAAGCCCTACGGGCAGAAGTCCAGACCATGTTAAAGAAGGGCGCTCTCCAGGAGGTCGTCGACGATTCCCCAGGTTTCTTCAGTCGACACTTTCTTGTAAAGAAGGCGTCTGGAGGCTGGAGACCAGTCATCGACCTCTGCCCTGAACAGGTTTGTCAAACAAACCCCATTCAGCATGGAGACGGCGGACACGGTCAGACTTGCGGTGAGACCACAAGACTTCATGTGTACACTGGACCTGAAGGACGCGTACTTCCAGATCCCAGTCCATCCGTCTTCAACGAAGTACTTAAGATTCAGCCTAGACAACAAGATTTACCAGTTCAAGGTGCTGTGTTTCGGTCTCTCCACAGCACCTCAGGTATTCACCAGGGTGTTCACACTGATTTCTTCGTGGGCACACAGGATTGGCATCCGTCTCCTCCGCTATCTGGACGACTGGCTGATCCTGGCAGACTCGGAGTCAACCCTTCTTCGACACCGAGACAAGCTTCTGGGACTTTGCCAAGATCTAGGGATCATGGTAAATCTCGAGAAGTCTTCTCTCCTTCCAACTCAACGACTGGTATATCTAGGCATGATCTTGGACACTAATCTCCACAAAGCCTTCCCATCAGACGACAGGATAGCAAAGCTAAGGAGGGTCGCAGTTCCTTTCGTCAGACGAGAAGAACTCCCAGCCCAATCGTGGTTACGTCTCCTCAGTCACCTTTCTTCTCTGGCCCGTCTAGTTCCAAATGGTCGCCTCAGGATGAGATCCCTGCAATGGCGACTCAAGTCCCGGTGGAATCAAGGACACGATTCCCCAGACATCTTGGTCCCAATGGGTCCTGCGGAACGGACGGATCTTCAGTGGTGGTTGACAGGAGACCCCCCCCCCCCCCGATTTAATGCTGTTTTCGGATGCCTCAAAAAAAAAGGTGGTGGGGGGCACGTTCTGAACCGCAGGACCTCAGGCCTATGGTCAGAATTAGAAAAGTGCCTCCACATAAACCTGCTAGAAATGAAGGCTGTGTATCTGGCACTTCAGCAGTTCCAACAGTACCTGGCAGGTCACTCCGTGGTGGTGATGAGCGACAACACCATGGTAGTGGCTTACTTCAACAAGCAGGGAGGTACCTTTTCACAGCAGCTATCCCATCTTGCAGTAGAGATACTGAGATGGACCGAAGTCCACTCGATTCCACTATCAGCTCGCTTCATTCCAGGCAAGAGGAATGTGCTCGCCGACAGTCTGAGCAGGGCATCTCAGATAGTGAGTACCGAGTGGTCTTTGGATCGTCTAGTAGCCAACAAAGTCCTAACTTTGTGGGTTACCCCGACTGTGGATCTGTTCGCGACAGCCTTGAATTTCAAGCTCCCGCTGTACTGCTCCCTAGTCCCGGACCCCAAGGCACTCTGGTAAGATGCCTTTCAACAACGGTGGGACAACATCGACGTCTACGCCTTTTCCCCGTTCTGTCTGATGAGAAGGGTACTCAACAAGACCAGAATATCGGTCAACCTTTCAATGACCTTAATAGCTCCGCTATAGCATCACGCAGAGTGGTTCCCGGACCTTCTGCAGCTCCTGACGGAACTCCCGAGAGAACTTCCTCCTCGACACGAGTTACTCAGACAACCACATGCCAACATCTTCCACAAAGCCGTAGCATCGCTACGACTTCACGCCTGGAGACTATCCAGCATCTCCTCACAGAGAGAGGCTTTTCGCAACAAGTTGTGGAAAGGATGTCTTGACACCTGTGAAAGTCATCCGCAGGGGTCTACCAGGCAAAGTGGAGAGTCTTCTGTGGTTGGTGTCGTGGAAGGGGTATCTCTCTACTCGATGCCACTATTCCAGCAATAGCGGAGTTTCCCGTGTATTTGCGGGAAGAAGTGCGCCTTTCAGTCTCGGCAGTGAAAGGCTATCGCTCAGCCTTAAGTCATGCCTTCAGGCTCAAAGGAATGGACATTTCTTCTTCGCTGGAACTTTCTCTACTCATACAAAGTTATGAACTTACCTGCCCCCAGTCGGAAGTGAGACCTCCTCCATGGAACGTGGTTCGAGTCCTCAGGTCTCTTAAGAGACCTCCTTTTGAACCATTACGCCAGGCTTCTGATCGCCACCTGACTTGGAAGACGGTGTTCCTGCTTGCTCTAGCCTCGGCTAAGCGAGTCAGCGAACTTAATGGTCTCTCGTATGACATCGCCCATTCAAGGGGATGGGGGTAGGTAACGTTCAGATTCGTCCCTGAGTTTGTAGCTAAGACTCAGAATCCAGGAGTTCCGGACCCCCGGTTCGACTCCTTCCGGATTTCGAGTCTCCATTCTGTAACAGATAACCCAGACCATCTCCTACTGTGCCCAGTAAGGAGTCTGAGGCTCTACCTTAAGAGAACAGCTGCCATTTCTCCTCAGGTGCAAGCATTGTTTGTGAGCACAGGAAGGACGAAGAGGAGGGTTTCTAAGAATACAATCTCAGCTTGGATTCGCAGGGTTATCCACCATTCCCTGAATCCTGACCGTCCTCCGTCACGTCGCCCTAGGGCACATGATGTCAGGGGCATCGCTACGTCTCTGGCATTCAAGAGAAATTACTCTGTGACGCAGGTTCTACAAGCAGGGGTTTGGAAGCGTCAAACGACCTTCACAGCCCACTACCTGCAAAACGTGACCCACAGGAGGCTCGATACGTTCTCTATCGGCCCTGTGGTGGCTGCACAACAGCTGGTTTAAACCTCAGGCTCCTTAATGGACAAGTAGCAGAAGGTTGAGGGCATTATTACCCGGTTTTAGTCTGCATGAATGAAAAGGTATGCCTGGCCCTTATTCTTTTCTTCATTCTCCCATCTCTTGGGGAAAGCAGCATCCTGGGTTCTCTGCACAGCTGACCTCAAACCACTGCAGGTAAACCATGTTTCCTTATGTTCCTAGTATTAAGTTAATACTGTCACGTCCCCATACCCTTAAGAGGTGGTATTGGGATCGTCCTAACCTAGATTTCCATCTAAAGGACTCCAGGTCAACTTCCTAGGACGAGTTACACTTCACTCCTTCACACACTAGCTTACGTAGGCCGCGGTCCTTACAGAGCAAGGCACTTGCGAGGTGCAGGGACCCATTATCTTGAGTTCTACACACTCAGATACTGAGTCCCCGGGCAAAAGCCAAAGCCAGTACGGCTGGGACTTACCACCCTACCTAAGGGTTGTCACCCTAATTAAATAGTGTGGTTTGTATTTCGGTTACGGAACAAATGACAAATTCGTAGATAATTTGTATTTTTCCTAACCATACAAACCTTAGCTATTTAATCAAACTTGGCCGCCAGCCCTGTCCCCTGGGAAGTCCTACCTCTAAGCAAAGTGAGCTACTCACCGGTGTGTGAGGGGGTGAGGGGTAGCTAGCTGGGGTAGTAAACCCTTGTTAAAAATCTAATGGCTCGTCGTTTCAGCTACGCCGAAAGTAATACCCCTAATGAAATAGCTAAGGTTTGTATGGTTAGGAAAAATACAAATTATCTATGAATTTGTCATGTTTGGTGATTAATGTGTTGTCATGTGTATGAGGAAAGAGGAGAATGTGTAAAGAATAGGCCAGGCTATTTGGTGTATATGTTGGCAAAGATGAAATGAACCATAACGAGAGAGGGATCAAATGTAGTACTGTATGGCCAGTCAAAGGACCCCTAAACTTTCTAGCGGTAGTATCTCAATGGGTGGCTGGTGCCTTGGCCAACCTACTAACTCGCATTTAAGCTAAACAAAGTTTAAATATCCTTCTCGAAGAAATTATCTCTCCTCATCCGCAGTTTCAAGCATACATGCCCTCAATTATTAGTTAGACCGCCCCCTGGAATGTAGTCGAGTATTACAATCTTGGGAAGTACGCCTAACCTAACAAACCTCTGAAGTCTGTCCTCAGACCGTGATCGTAGGCTAATGATGGTTTCTTGAACCCTGGCCTCTGCTAAGAGAGTCACCGACCTACACAGTCTGTCCTATGACATAGCCCATTCTAGGGGATGGGGGCATGTGACACTCAACTGCATCCAAGAGTTTATTGCTAGACACAATCCAGCAGTAGTGGGTCCTAGATTCAGGACCTTCCAAATTGAGAGTATCTGCACTTTCATAAATGACCCACTGTTCGAGTTTGGCAGATCAATAGACTTTGTCAGTACAGGCAGAGTTGAGTAGAGTTACAAGAACTCAATCTCTTCATGGATCAGAAGGTGATCGAACGAACTCTCCGAGCAGATTTGTCCCCTTCTGACCAAAAACAAAGAGAGATCATGATGCCAGGGGCATTAGCACATCCCTGGTGTGCAAAGTACCTCAATGTGAGGCGGGTGTGTTGGAAACGTCAAACTATGTTAACCCCTCGCTACACGCGTAACCTACAGGAGCCTCGACACATTTTCCATAGGTCCTGTGGTCCATCTTTATACCAAGGCACTTTCCCCAATTTTGGGGGGCAGTCAACATCAAACAAATAAAAAAGGGACCTTTCCTCTCGACTCTCCTCCCAGCCTGACGAGGGACTCAATCGAGTTCGGCTGGTACTGCCAGGGTGCCACAGTCCACCCTTCTCCGTTATCCATCACAGATGAGGCTTCATAACGCTGAATCCACTACTGCTGCTACCTCCGTGGTCATCCAAGGCGACCGGAGGAAGCAGCTAGGCCTACGGGAATTGCATCACAATCGCTTGCCATTCATTCCTATTTCTAGCACGCTTTCTTGCCTCTCTCACATCTATCCTCCTATCACCCAGAGCTTTCTTCACTTCATCCATCCACCCAAACCTTGGCCTTTCTCTCTAGTACTTCTCCCATCAACTCTTGCATTCATCTCCTTTAGCAGTTAGCCATTTTTTATTCTCTCAACATGGCCAAACCACCTCAACACATTCATATCCACTCTAGCTGCTAAATCATTTCTTACACCCGTTCTCACCCTCACTACTTCGTTCCTAACCCTATCTACTCGAGATACACCAGCCATGCTCCTCAGACACTTCATCTCAAACACATTCAATTTCTGTCTCCGTCACTTTCATTCCCCACAACTCAGATCCATACATCACAGTTGGTACAATCACTTTCTCATACAGAACTCTCTTTACATTCATGCATAACCCTCTATTCCTTACCACTCCCTTCACTGCCCCCAACACTTTGCATCTTCCATTCACTCTCTGATGTAAATCTGCTTCCACTCCACCATTTGCTGCAACAACAGACCCCAAGTACTTAGAGTGATCTACTTCCTCAAGTACAGTAATACCTTGGGATACGAGCTTAATGCATTCCGGAACCCGACCTTGTATGTCAATTCGCTCGTATCTTGGATCAATTTTTCCCATATAAATTAACTAAAAAAATTAATCCGTTCCGACCCTCTGAAAAAACACCTAAAAACAGTTTATTACAGTGGAAAAACCTTTTTTTTTTTATTGTTCTAATTTACAACCTACGCTCACAAAATAACAAATACCTATGTACTGGTTATAATGTGCAATAAAATGTGACATTATTATGGAGTTTTTACCTTCGAAACAGACGGCAGCGGCTAACTGCGGTGTGTGCGGAGGAGGAGGGAGAGAGACTTGACAGCAACACGTTCGGTACGCTACAATTTTTTAACACTCCGTAACATAACTTAAACTTTAAATTTAACTTAAATGAAATTAGCTTACTGTACACACACTCAAAAATAAATGTTAATATTACGTTACACTAAACTTGCTTCTAATTTTGTTTTCATTTTTTTTTTTTCTTCTTCTTTTTCTTTCACCTTTACTTTTTGCCGGCCTTTTTAAAAGGAACTTATCTAGGGATGTTTGCTTTTGTTTCTCCTTCAAAATGTTACGAAAATGAAGTACACAAGTTTCGTCACAAAAGGCTAACGCATGACCACACGCCAACTTGTCCGGGTGCCTCGTTTCCATAAAATAAGAAAACTCCTGCCACTTCGCTAACATGTCTCTGATTTCCTTCTTTATTGCATCTTTCTGCTTGAGGATGGTACGTATTGTTGATGTACTCCTCTCATATTGGCGAGCCAGCTCTGTCACTCGTACACCACTCTCATGTTTTTCGTTTATTTCATGCTTTATCTAGATTGTTATCATATGCTTTTTCTTTTCACCACCCTTGTTTGCACTCACTTGCTTTGGACCCATTGCTAATTCACTTAATTCTGTACTGATTGACAGAAAAAACACGTAAAAAATGCAAACACTACGGCCGATGCTCGGAGATAACTTTACGCGACGGAAATCCGACTGGAAAGAGCAAGCGATGCTGTCCTCGTGAGCAGCCTGTCGCACACTCGGCCACTTAGCGGCTGCATAGGAACCGTCTCGTATCTTGGGGCAAAAATCTGCTAGAAACTTTCCTCTTATCTCAAATTTCTCATATGTTGGGACTCTCGTATGTCGAGGTATTACTGTAACTCTCCATTCAGCATGACATTCAACCTTGCACCACCTTTTCTTCTCATACATCTCATAACCTTACTCTTACCCAAATTGACTCTCAGCTTCCTTCTCTCACATACCCTTCCAAATTTTGTCACTAATCAGTCAAGCTTCTCTTCTGAGTCTGCAACCAGTACAGTATCATCCACATACAACAACTGATTTACCTCCCATTCGTGATCATTCTCGTCTATCAGTTTCAATCCTCGTCCAAGCACTTGAGCATTCACCTCTTTCACCATGCCATCAACATACAAGTTAAACATCCATGGTGACATCACACATCCCTGTCTCAGCCCCACTCTCACTGGAAACCAACCGCTCACTTCATTTCCTATCCTAACACACGCTTTACTACCTTTGTAGAAACTTTTCACTGCTTGCAACAACCTTCCACCAATTCCATATAACCTCATCACATTCCACATCGCTTCCCTATCAACTCTATCATACGCTTTCTCCAGATCCATGAACGCAACATAAACCTCCTTACCTTTTGCTAAATATTTCTCGCATATCTGCCTAACTGTAGAAATCCGATTCATACATCCCCTACCTCTTCTAAAATCACCTTGTACTTCTAAGATTGCATTCTCTGTTTTATCCTTAATGCTATTAATCTCAGTACTCTACCACACACTTTTCCAACTACACTCAACAAACTAATACCCCTTGAATTACAACACTCATGCACATCTCCCTTACCCTTGTATAGTGGTACAATACACGCACAAACCCAATCTACTGGTACCATTGACAACATAAAACACACATTAAACAATCTCACCAACCATTCAAGTTCAGTCACATCACCTTCCTTTAACATCTCAGTTCTCACACCATCCATACCAGGTGCTTTTCCTACTCTCGTTTCATCTAGTGCTCTCCTCACTTCCTCTCTTGTAATCTCTCTTTCATTCTCGTCTCCCATCACTGGCACTTCAACACCTGCTACAGCAATTATATCTGCCTCCCTATTATCCTCAACATTCAGTAAACTTTCAAAATATTCTGCCTACCTTTTCCTTGCCTCCTCTCCTTTTAACAACCTTCCATTTGTATCTTTCACTGTCTCGTCAATTCTCAAACCAGCCTTCCTTACTCTCTTCACTTCTTTCCAAAACTTCTTATTGTCTTCATATGAACGACCCAATCCCTGACCCCACCTCCAGTCAGCCACCCTCTTTTCCTCAGTTACCTTGTGCTTTACTTCCACATTTTTCTCTCAATATCTTTCATACTTCTCTACACTATTACTCTGCAGCCATTTTCAAATGCCCTCTTTTTCTCTTCCATGCAGCCTCCAACAATATTCTTGTCATACACATCACTTGCAATCCCTACAAAATTTTCTTTTACTAACTTCCACTCCTCTAAATTATCAGTTTCTATCACTTTCACTCTGTCATATGCCATTTTCAACCTTTCTTGATATTCATGTTTTACCTCAGGTTTTATTAACTCTTCAAACCTCACTAGCTCCCTTTTACATCCCCCCCCACTCTATTCCCCCACTCTTTTGCTACAACTAATTTTCCTTCCACCAAAAAATTATCATACATACTGTTACCCATATCCTTAAACACCTGCACGTCTTTCAATCTTCCAAACATTCTTCTAGTTATCAACACATAATCCATTAAAGCCCTTTCTACCACTCTTCCATTTGCCACTCTTACCCATGTATACTTGTTTTTATCTTTCTTTTTGAAAAAGCTAGAACTTATCACCATCTCTTGCTCAACACACTTATCTACCAGTCTCTCACCACTCATTTTCATCTGGTATGCCATACATCCCAATGACACCTTCTACCTCTCCAGCGCCCACTCTAGCATTTAAGACATTCATGATAACTACATAATTCCTTCTACCCATTCCTTCTACACTTTTAGTTAATTTATTCCAGAAATTATTCTGCTCTTCTTCACTTTTCTCACAACCTGGCCCATATGCACTGACAAAAACCCAACATTCTCTATCCAACCTAACCCTTACCCACATTAACCTAGATGATAATGATATCTCCTTCCATTCCACTACTTTACCTGTCATCCATTCACTCAGTAATAAAGCCACACCCTCTCTTGCTCTTCCCCTTTCAATAATAGACACTCTACCAATCACTTCACCAAACATCACTTCACCCCTCCCTTTTATCTTTGTCTCTCACAAAGCCAATATATCCATCCTTCTATTCCTAAACATACTTCCAATATCACATCTTTTACTCTTTGTCGTACTACATCCATGCACATTCAAACACCCCAAAACTAGAGTGTGGGGAGCAGTCCTCTCCCCCCAGCTCCACCTCTTTGATGTCTCACAGGAGTATATAATACAGGAAAGGGGATTCCCAGCCCCCTCGTCCTGTCCCTTTTAGTCGCCTCTTATGTCACGCAGGGATACGTTGGCGCTATTCTAATTGTTGTTATGCCCCCATAGCCACAGGGGCCTTAAAACGTGATCAGTAACACCTCAGCTTCCTAGTAGGGTAAGTAGCAGTTGGTGAAGGGCAGATGTTACCTGGCTGTAAGTCTAGTATGTTAGGCAAAGGACAGGCCTTTTACCTTTCAATCTCCCCTCTCTCGGGGCTTGAGCAAACCAAAAAACTCTGCAAGCTGACCTCCTCTGACTGTAGGTGTGTATCATCGTCCCATATGTATCCTAATATATGCATGTATATTGTTACGTCCCTGTTCTCCCAGTGAGGTGCGAGTCGGGTAACGTCCAGGTAAGAAAAGCATAGCTTCGAGTGAAGTCTTACCTTGATGAGTCGCATTGCTTAGTTGTCACAGTTTCGCACAATTGCTCAGGCCGTTATCTCTCATTAGAAGTTAGCAAAGTGATGCTTTTCCACAGCTTGTGTGAAGCACAAGTGACAGCTGGGTCAGGGACCAGCCAGTTGGTATTTGACTCCCACCCACCTATGTGCGTCAGCATAGTAAAGAGCTGAAAAGTCTGTATATATGTCAGAAAAAATGACAATTTCAGAACTAATTTGTATTATTTCTAACCATGCAAACCTGAAGCTCCTTCCACATACTAGCTCGCTGTCATCTACCCCTAAGGAAGTCCTGCCTGCAGTTGCAAAGTGGCTTGTGTTAGCTACTGTGTGTGTGAGCAAGGTAGTGGGTCTACTTTCCACTATCCCCTCGCTAACAGCGCATGGGATTAACACCTCCCTAAAAGCTTTACAGCTAGTTTCAGCTGTCATCAAAATGTATTTTCATTGTACATATACATGTAATTAGCTTCAGGTTTGTAAGATTAGGAAAATAAAG
Organism: Palaemon carinicauda; assembly: GCF_036898095.1. Classification (NCBI taxonomy): domain Eukaryota; kingdom Metazoa; phylum Arthropoda; class Malacostraca; order Decapoda; family Palaemonidae; genus Palaemon; species Palaemon carinicauda. Next base: position 106,193,741 of record NC_090741.1, on the reverse strand, counting down.
TTGTTCCGTAACCGAAATACAAACCACGCTCTTTACATTGGGTTTACCTTTTAGCGCAGCTGAAATGGCGAGCCATTAGAATTTAACGAGGGTGTATTACCCCCGCGCTAGTAGGGGAGTGGTAGCTAGCTACCCCTCCCCCCCTCACACACAGATGAATGCTCACTTTCACTTTTGGCTCGGACTGTGACAGACGTCTCTGTCTTGGTCCTCTCTTGGCAGCCATTGTTTGTTTTGTCTTTACTTAATCGCTTACTTTTCTTTTACTCAATATATATGTAAACATGTTTTCATGTTTGTATATATATTTGAGTATAGAAATCAGTAAGTTTCCTTTTCAGATTTGTGTGTGTAGTGTACGATATCTACGTGGTGTCCTCGGCAGTTTGGCCACCACGGCGTTTTTTATGGGTGGCGATCGAGTTTGACTTCGGTCTTTCTCTCTCTCTCTCTTAAGGTCGTTCACCCTTTTACTACGTGTTACTACGCCCTTGTAGCTTCCTTTCCGTGTGGGGGGGTTGCTACGCCGTACGTTGTCTCAATTAGTTTATGAATCTAATTGTAGTTTTTTTTTTTTCAGCTTGTAGAACGATTCCTTTCGGGGTTTTCGTTTTTTCTTTAGTGTTCATTCATTTTTAAATTACATAATTACATAGTTACATAATTATAATTGTTATAATTCTGTTTTGGTTACAGCTCTCCTTCCGTGAGTGTAAGTGGTTGTGAGGGCACGTGCCTGTTGTGTAATTCTTGTTTCCTTTCCCTCGGGATTCCTCTTCGGAGCCTTCCCGGGGGAATAAATGTGTACTAATGTTTTTTTGTTATATTTTTTTACAGTTACCGATCTAGTTCGTTTCTGTAATACGGCATCGGTGTGAGCTGTCTTGTTGAGGCCTGGGGATTCGGCTGTTGCTGCCTCCCCCCTTGTATTTTGTCGGGCGTGTCTCCTTCTACTGGAAGTACTCCTGTGACGACGGACAGCTCTCCAGTTCATTTTAGAACTCTCAGGAGGCTTGCCTCCTTGGGCGGGTAACTTTCCTTCCGAGGGAAGTTTTTCCTGTCCAGGCTTGAGTTTTTCCCCTTTTGGGGGGTTCTTCTCTTGCCTTTTTTTCGTGCGACTATGCTCTTGGCGCTGAGCGATCACACCTGCAGTTTCGCTCAAGGGGCTGGGCAACTGCAGGAGCTCCTCTTCGGAGGATTGCTCCTTTTAGGTCACTGGCTGACCAGTCTCTTCTACGAAGTGTTTCTCTTTCGTTCGCGAGAGAGGACATTCATAGAGACTCCTCTTCGGAGGATTCTTCTGTTGCTGTTGGCCTCCCTCGCCGTAAGGCCCACCGTCCGCCTCGTCGTAAGGGCCTCTCATCTCCCTATAAGGGTGCTAAGAGGCGCCTTTTTGAATCTCCGTTTGCAGCCTACAACTCCTTTTTCTTGATCTTCCTCCTTGGTGCAGATGGACAGCAGTCTGATCTCGTCTTCCGACGGGCAACGGTCTTCCCGACGGACAACGGTCTTCCGACGGACAACGGTCTTCCGACGGACATCGGTCTTCCGACGGACATCAGTCTCCCGGCGGACAGACAACGGTATTCCGATGGACAACGATCCCTTCGGGGCAAAGGGTTGCCTCCCACAGGAGTCTCGATACGTTTTCTATCGCTCTGTGGTGGCTACACAACAGCTGGTCTAACCTCAGGCTCCTTTTTGAACAGATAGCAGAAGGTTGAGGGCATTGTTATCAGGTTTTAGTCTGCATGAACGAAAGAAGTATGTCTGGCCCTTATTTCTTTCTTCATCATCCCCTCTACGGGGAAGCAGCATCCTGGTCTCTGCATAACTGACCTCGAACCTCTGCAGGTAAACCATGCTTCCTTGTGTTCCGAGTATTGAGTCAATACTGTCGCGTCCCCCATACCCTGACGAGGTGGTATTGGGAACGTCCTAACCCAGAGTTCCTTCTGGAACTCCAGGTCAACTGCCTAGGACGGGTCACACTTCTTCCTTCACACACAAGCTTATGTAGGCCACACGGTTCCTTGCGGAGCAAGGAACTTGTGAGGTGCAGGGACTCCTTTTCTCGAGTGCGACTCACTCGGATTCTGAGTCCCTGGGTAAAGCCAAAGCCAGTATGGCTGGGGACTTTCCACCCTACCTAATGGGTAAGTCACCCAATGTAAATAGCGTGGTTTGTATTTCGGTTACGGAACAAATGACAAATTCGAAGATAATTTGTATTTTTCAATATTAAACTTAGCCGGTGATTATATAAGCTGCAGCTCTGCTGCCCGACAGAAAAACTCTACGTTCAAAATCCGCCAGCGATCGCTATGCAGGTAGGGGGTGTACTTCAACAGCGCCATCTGTCGTGCAGGTACTCAGTACTCAATGTAAACACAGAACTCAATTTTCTCTCTGTCGTGCCACCGGCAAGACCTACTAAATTCGCTGTTGCTTACTGGATTGGTTTTCACATATTTTGGTGAAGTACACATTTCTAGTTTTGAGCTTTCGCTTTGCAGACGTTATCTTCAATACATCCTTGCATTCTTTTATTGATTTTGGATTATTTGTTGACGACTTTGGATAGATTTTGAATTCCCCTTTGACTATTTCAAAATGGCTGACCCTTCTCAAGTCCCTAAGTTCAGGAAATGTAATGCTAGGGACTGTTCAAGGCATCTTCCGAAGGCCTCTATCGATCCTCACACCGTTTGTTCCAATTGTCGGGATAAGACCTGTCAATTGGAAGATCGATGTGAGGAATGCGTTGGGCTTTCGGAATTCGATTTCATTGAATTCCAGAAATACACACGTAGGCTAGAGAGAGATAGAGTCAGGAGAAGTTCATCTCGCTCCGTTGAATTTTCCTCTCCTCATGCCCCACAACCTATTCCTTCCCCTGTAGTGGTTGCTCCTGATCCCACTTCTAGCACTCAACAACCTTCGATGGCAGATATGATGCGTGCCATCCAGGCTCTGGGGGAGAGAGTCGAGTCATTGGCGAGTGACCGTAACCAACTCATGGCAGACGTCAAGGAGTTGAAGTGTAAGAGTGCAGTGGGTAGTGACAAAGTGAGTGGTAGTGTTGTGGAAAGTGTTGTAGATAGTGTTGCGCTTGAGGGTTCGTCTGTTCGTGCCTGTCGTCCTCCCAGTCCGGGACCTCTTGCAAGCTCCCAAGCCCAGGGGAGAAGCAATGTCGTACGACCAAAGGGTTCGAGAGGCTTTAATCAGCGAACAGACGTTCCCTCCGTGGTTTCGGGCGTATCTAACCAAGATCGCCCCACCCACACGAAGACGAGAGAGCCCATTTATTCCTCGTCTGCGGAAGAGGTTTCTCGAAAGAATCCATGGACCAAGGTCTCGCGGCCTCTTAAGCGCAAGTCGGTCCCTTCCGCGCAAGTCCAACGGCCCAGTTGTAGCCACTGGGTCAGTTCGGACTCGCTGCAGTCTTCCGATGACTGCACACCTCCTAAAGAGGCAAAGCGGTACCGCATCAGGCAGTAACACCGTCTGTTGCCGCACCTGCTACTGTAGACCCTAAGTGGTCTTTGCTGCAGACCATGCAGTCACAGTTAACGTCATTGATGCAGGACTTTCGTGCGGAGAAGGTTGACGCTGCACCAACCTCTAGCCTACAACCACCCACGGTTGTGCGTCCAGTGGACGCTGAGGCTACCTTCTCCCGCACTCCAGCTGTGAGAGTCCCGCCACCCATGCGTTCCAGTGTACCCTGCCAGCCGCATGTTGACGTTCAGCGACGCACGGAACCTTCCGTTGACGTTCGCGAGTTACAACAACAACCTAAGTTGTTTTGTTTTGACGCGGTGCGTCAACCTCCGCAACCCAGTGTGGTTACCACTACTCGCCCACAGCAGACTAGACAGTCTGGAGTAGACGCTTTGCGCCCCCGCGCTGCTATGGTTGTTGCCAGTTCACAGACTGGGCAACAGTTCCATGACGTTGCGTCCGGTTCAGTCACGCATGCACCCGTGCTGCCGGACTCAGCTGACCAGCCGATTGCTACTCCTTTGCCGCTTCCTCCTCAGTTTTCAGATGATGGACTCTCTGATGATGACGACGCTGCACACATTGACGACCCACATACGGACATCGACGAACCCAAGACCACGCAACCCTCCTTGGACTTTAGAAAAGTTCTTGCTTTGTTCAAGGAGATGTTTCCTGATCAGTTTGTGCCTGCGGCAACACGCTCTCCTCCGTCTGAGTTCGCTGTAGGCACGCAGTCATCAGCGCCTGCCTTCACGAAACTCGTCCTCACCCGCTCGTCCAAGAGAGCTTTACGAGTTTTAGGGGATTGGATGCAGTCCTAAAAGAACCTTGGGAAGACAGCTTTTACGTTTCCCCCTGCGAGAGACTCTTCCAGATCGAGCGTCTGGTATGCCACGGGAGAAGTTCTCGGCTTGGGAGTTCCTGCCTCTGCCCAGGGCAACTTCTCAAGTCTAGTAGACTCTCCCCGCAGGCTGGCCATGAGACGCTCTAAGATTTGTTGGTCTCCTTCAGACTTAGACCATCTGTTGAAAGGAGTGTTTAGAGCCTTCGAGGTCTTTAACTTTTTGGACTGGTGTCTGGGAGCTTTGAGCAGGAAGATCTCCCCTTCTGACAAGGAAGCTTCCTTGCTCATTATGTCCTGTATGGACAAGGCCATACGTGACGGATCCAGTGAGCTTGCGGCTTCGTTCGTTTCCGGGGTCCTCAAGAAACGGGAAAACCTTTGCTCTTTCTTGTCAGCGGGAGTAACACCGTGTCAGAGATCGGAACTTCTGTTTGCTCCTCTCTCAAAGTGCCTTTTCCCAGAGGACTTGATAAAGGAGATTGCTGCCTCCTTGATTCAAAAAGACACTCATGACCTGGTTGCGTCCTCTGCCCGCAAAGCCACCCCTTTGCCTACCTTGTCTAGACCCAGGATGGACACTCCAGCGTCCAGGTTCATTCCGCCCTTTCGTGGCAGAGCCTCCAGCAGAGGAGGTGCTCGTGCCGAAGGGAGACGTGGGAAGAAGAAAGGTACCAAGTCCTTTAAGGGCAGAGTCTGACTGCCACCTTCTTCAGACAGCAGTGGGAGCCAGACTCAAGAACTTCTGGCAGACCTGGGAGAAAAGGGGCGCAGATGCACAATCTGTGAAGTTGCTCAGAGAAGGGTACAAGATCCCGTTTGTACGCAAACCCCCTCTAGCAACGTCTCCCATCGATCTCTCTCCCAGGTACAGAGAGGAGGACAAGAGACTAGCTTTGAAGCAAGAGGTGTCTCTCTTACTAGAAAAGGGAGCGGTAGTCAAAGTCCGGGACCATCAATCCCCGGGCTTCTACAACCGTCTCTTCTTAGTGGTAAAGAAGACAGGAGGGTGGAGGCCGGTGCTAGACGTCAGTGCGCTGAATGTCTTTGTCACAAAGCAGACGTTCGCCATGGAGACCACAAAGTCTGTTCTAGCAGCGGTCAGGAAGGAAGACTGGATGGTCTCTTTAGACCTAAGGGACGCTTACTTTCACGTCCCCATCCACCCAGAATCCCAACCTTTTCTGAGATTCGTTTACGAAAAGGTTGTCTACCAATTTCAAGCCCTGTGCTTTGGCCTAAGCACGGCTCCTCTTGTATTTACGAAGCTGATGAGGAATATTGCCAAATTCCTGCATTTAGCGGATATCAGAGCCTCCCTCTATTTGGACGACTGGCTTCTAAGAGCTTCTTCCAGTCGTCGCTGTCTGGAGAATCTAAAGTGGACTCTAGATCTGACCAAGGAATTGGGTCTCCTGGTCAATATGGAAAAGTCCCAACTGGTCCCATCCCAAACTATAGTGTACCTAGGGATGGAGATTCACAGTCAAGCTTTTCGGGCTTTTCCGTCGGCCCCCAGAACAAGTCAAGCCCAAGGATGCATCCAGAACATGCTAAAGAAGGAACGATGTTCAGTCAGACAGTGGATGAGTCTGATAGGGACGCTTTCATCCCTGGAACAGTTCATTTCGTTAGGGAGACTGCACCTCCGTCCCCTTCAATTTCACCTAGCTGTTCACTGGAAAAAGGACAAGACGCTAGAAGCGGTCTCGATCCCCATTTCCGAGAAGATGAAGTCATCACTGACTTGGTGGAAGGACAACATCAACCTCAGAGAGGGTCTGCCCCTGGCTGTTCAGACCCCCAACCACGTTCTCTTCTCGGACGCATCGGACACGGGCTGGGGTGCGACATTAGACGGTCGGGAATGCTCGGGAACTTGGAACTCGAATCAAAGAACGTTACATATCAACTGCAAGGAGCTACTGGCAGTTCATCTGGCCTTGAAAAGCTTCAAGTCCCTCCTTCTAGGCAAGGTGGTGGAGGTGAACTCAGACAACACCACAGCCTTGGCGTACATCTCCAAGCAAGGAGGGACCCATTCTATGACGTTGTACGAGATCGCAAGGGACCTCCTCACCTGGTCAAGAGATCTAAACCTTTCTCTAGTAACGAGGTTCATTCAAGGCAACATGAATGTCATGGCGGATTGCCTCAGTCGGAAGGGTCAAATCATTCCAACAGAATGGACCCTACACAAGGATGTGTGCAAGAGACTATGGGCCACATGGGGCCAACCTACCATAGATCTCTTTGCAACCTCGATGACCAAGAGGCTCCCAATTTATTGCTCGCCAATCCCGGACCCAGCAGCAGTTCATATAGATGCCTTTCTTCTGGATTGGTCCCATCTAGACCTTTATGCATTCCCCCCGTTCAAGATTGTCAACAAGGTACTGCAGAAGTTCGCCTCTCACGAAGGGACAAGGTTGACGTTAGTTGCTCCCCTCTGGCCCGCGAGAGAATGGTTCACCGAGGTACTTCAATGGCTGGTGGACGTTCCCAGAACTCTTCCTCTAAGAGTGGACCTTCTACGTCAGCCACACGTAAAGAAGGTACACCCAGGCCTCCACGCTCTTTGTCTGACTGCCTTCAGACTATCGAAAGACTCTCGAGAGCTAGAGGCTTTTCGAAGGAGGCAGCCAGGGCGATTGCTAGAGCAAGGAGGACATCCACTCTTAGAGTCTACCAGTCGAAGTGGGAAGTCTTCCGAAACTGGTGCAAGTCGGTATCAGTATCCTCGACCAGTACCTCTGTAACCCAAATAGCTGACTTCCTATTATACCTGAGGAAGGAAAGATCTCTTTCAGCTCCCACTATCAAAGGTTACAGAAGCATGTTGGCAGCAGTCTTCCGCCACAGAGGCTTAGATCTTTCTAACAACAAAGATCTACAGGACCTCCTTAAGTCTTTTGAGACCTCGAAGGAGCGTCGTTTGGCTACACCGGGTTGGAATTTAGACGTGGTACTAAGATTCCTTATGTCAGAAAGGTTCGAGCCACTACAATCAGCCTCCTTTAAAGATCTCACTTTAAAGACTCTTTTCCTCGTTTGCTTAGCAACAGCTAAAAGAGTCAGTGAGATTCACGCCTTCAGCAGGAACATCGGATTTTCATCTGAAACGGCTACATGTTCTTTACAGCTTGGTTTTCTAGCCAAAAACGAGCTACCTTCTCGTCCTTGGCCGAAATCGTTCGATATTCCAAATTTGGTTGGAAATGAACTAGAAAGAGTCTTATGCCCTGTTAGAGCTCTTAAGTTCTATTTAAGACGAACTAAACCTTTACGAGGACAGTCAGAAGCTTTATGGTGTGCTATTAAGAAACCTTCTTTGCCTATGTCAAAGAATGCAGTTTCCTATTATATCAGACTGTTGATACGAGAAGCTCATTCCCATCTGAATGAGGAAGACCATGCTTTGCTGAAGGTAAGGACACATGAAGTTAGAGCTGTCGCAACTTCAGTGGCCTTTAAACAAAATAGATCTCTGCAGAGTATAATGGACGCAACCTATTGGAGAAGCAAGTCAGTGTTCGCGTCTTTTTATCTTAAAGATGTCCAGTCTCTTTACGAGAACTGCTACACCCTGGGACCATTCGTAGCAGCGAGTGCAGTAGTGGGTGAGGGCTCAACCACTACATTCCCCTAATTCCATAACCTTTTTTAATCTTTCTCTTGAAATGTTTTTTATTGTTGTTTTTTGGGTTGTCCGGAAGGCTAAGAAGCCTTTCGCATCCTGGTTGATTTGGCGGGTGGTCAAATTCTTTTCTTGAGAAGCGCCTAGATTAGAGGTTTTGATGAGGTCCTGTAGTATGGGTTGCAACCCTTGATACTTCAGCTCCTAGGAGTCGCTCAGCATCCTAAGAGGATCGCGAGGCTCAGTAAGGAAGACGTACTTAAAAAAGGCAGAGTAATTGTTCAAGTCGACTTCCTTACCAGGTACTTATTTATTTTATGTTTGTTATTTTGAATAACTGCTAAAATGAAATACAAAATCCTTAGCTCATAATAATGTAAACAATTAATGCTGGTCTCTACCCACCCCCCTGGGTGTGAATCAGCTTATATAATCACCGGCTAAGTTTAATATTGAAAAATGTTATTTTTATTAATAAAATAAATTTTTGAATATACTTACCCGGTGATTATATATTAAAGGACCCTCCCTTCCTCCCCAATAGAGACCCAGTGGACCGAGGAGAAAATTGAGTTCTGTGTTTACATTGAGTACTGAGTACCTGCACGACAGATGGCACTGTTGAAGTACACCCCCTACCTGCATAGCGATCGCTGGCGGATTTTGAACGTAGAGTTTTTCTGTCGGGCAGCAGAGCTGCAGCTTATATAATCACCGGGTAAGTATATTCAAAAATTTATTTTATTAATAAAAATAACATTTTTCCTAACCATACAAACCTTAGCTATTTACACATATTTGCCCACCAGCCCTGTCCCCCAAGACAAGTCCTACCTCTAAGTGAAAGTGAGCATTCACCTGTGTGTGAGGGGGGGGGGGAGGGGTAGCTAGCTACCACTCCCCTACCCCCCGCTAACTAGCGCGGGGGTAATACACCCTCGTTAAATTCTAATGGCTCGCCATTTCAGCTGCGCTAAAAGGTAAACCCAATGTAAATAGCTAAGGTTTGTATGGTTAGGAAAAATACAAATTATCTTCGAATTTGTCATATTAATTTCTAATTTGTCAGTTTTGCATCATCACATTAGTTTAAGTTTTTCTAAGGTTTTATTTTTTTTTTTTTTTGGAGTCTGTACAGTATATTAAATTTTCTACAATTTTATTTTTTTTAGGTTAGGTCCATTGCCCATGTTGTTACACCCAACATCTATGTTGATTTTTTTTTAACTTAGACATTTGTGTTACATGCTAGTTTGATATGAAAGATGTCAAAAGGCTATTCTATAGCTTGTATTAATACGAATAAAACCCTGTCCATTTGAATAGAATTTTTATTGACTGTTACTTCGTTATTTTCTGTTTCCACAGCCATGGCTGGGCAAGCGCAATGGCAGCAATTGGATCCCCACACATCAAGTTCATTTGCCCCACAGCGTGAGTATTGTTTGAAAATAATTCACCGTATTATAGCTGTATTTCATGTTCACAGTGTTTATGGTTTTCTATATGAATATATACTTTCATCCTATAATACGAGGACTGTATGGTTTTAGCGGTACTGAATGTGACTGTTAAAATTTAACGAGGTGTTGGCAGTAGTTAGCTGGAGGGTGGCTAGTAATCCTTGTCCACCCTACATGCCAATGAGTTTCCAATATCTTTTCAGCTGCTAGATATTACAGACATACTTCGGACCCCTCAGCCGGCTCTAAATCTTTTTTCTTTCCTTTTAGATAATCTTTTGGCGATTTGTGTACAAGGGATAAGAATGATCTCTCTCTCTCTCTCTCTCTCTCTCTCTCTCTCTCTCTCTCTCTCTCTCTCTCTCTCTCTCTCTCTCTCTCTCTCTCTCTCTCTCTCACAAAAACAGAGGAAATTTGGCTAAATACTTGGAAAATGCATATTAAATTACAGCTAAAACACAAGTAAATCAGGGAAACTAGCAAAGCCACAGAGGAAGAGAAAAAAAGGATAAAAAATTTCCTCTGAGTGACACAATTCAATGCTCAGTCAGTTAGAAACAAAATGGGAAACTTCTCAGGACAATGATAGCTAGTGAAGAACTAGACGTCATAGGCATGACTGAGACCTGGATTCAAGGAAAAACAAAGGATTTTATCGGAGAATACAAAATCCTAGGTTTTAAGCTTTTCAAGAAGGATCGCCTTACCGAAAAAAATGGAGGGGTAATGCTCTATGTTAAAATTCACTTAAAATTCATAGAAATTAAATTAGAAACTGAATGTGAAGTGACAGGTGCAAATATTAACACATAGGAAAAATTGTGTCCATACCAGTAATAAACAGACCACCACATCAAACACAAGAACAGGATGAAGAGCTGTATAGACAACTTGGACAAGATGTTAACAATAAGTTATCTGTCCTAATGAGACTTCAATGCAGCAGTAAACTTGGACACTATGAATTGTACATCAAACCGAGGAACATAGGCTACTAGAATTTGTCAACAATGAATTCCTCCATCAGTGGGTCGATAAACCAATCAGGGGAAACAACATACTATAGTACATTTCTTTTAGCGAGGCAGATTTGCACCGACTCGCAGCGGTGCCCTTTAAGCTCGGAAAAGTTTTCTGATCGCTGATTGGTTAGAATTATCTTGTCCAACCAATCAGCAATCAGGAAACTTTTCCGAGCTAAAAGGGCACTGCTGCAAGTCGGTGCAAATCTACCTCGCTAAAAGAAATGGACTATAGATATTATGCTAACAACAGAAGAAAAATTTGTATCCTGTGTTTCAGTAGGGGATAATATTGGCAAGAGTGACTACAAAATAGTTAGGTTTCAGGTAATTATTCCTCATCTAAAAGAAAGGAAAATTATAAAAAAGTCGGAGTACATCTAGACATAGTAACTGGATAAATTATAAAAAAGTTGGAGTACATGTAGACATAGTAACTGGATAAATTATAAAAAAGTTGGAGTACATGTAGACATAGTAACTGGATAAAACTGAAGGAATACACCAAGAATTTAGAATACGATGGAACAGGGAACATAGATACCGACTGGGACTACTCTGTAGAAATATATAAAGATAAAATGGCCTAATGTATGCTGCATAGAAAAATTTTACCAAATGGAACTCCACAACCTAAGTGGTTGAACAAAGAAATAGCCACTGCAATAAGAAGAGACAGCAAACATAAATCAATGGGTCCACAGCCTTCAATTCATGAAATTTCCGATCACAAGAAGTTAAGCTGAAAAGTAAATAAATTGGCCTAGTTAGAAATGCCATGATTAATGAAGAGAAAAGAGTGGCTTCAACTAATAAAGAAACCCCAAAAGCCTTTTTGTTCCGTAACTGAAATACAAACCACACTATTTAATATGGGTTATTACTTCGGCGGAGCTGAATGACGAGCCATTAAAGTTTTAACGAGGGTTTACTACCCCACCGCTAGTTAGCGGGGGTTAGGGAGGGGTAGCTTGCTACCCCCCCCCCCCTCACACACACTGGTGAATACTTCACTTTACTTTTGACTCGGGTGAAGAACAGACGTGTCTGCTCTCACCCTCGCTTTGACTGCCATTAATCTGTTTTGGTTTTTCTTTCTCATAGTGTGTGAAGTTGGCCTCTATCATCATGCGTACGTGTCCTGGTTTACCTGACCGCCCTTGTGGGACCTTTATGTCGGCGGTAGACACAGATCCTCACACCTTGTGTCCTCATTGTAGGGGCCAACGGTGTGAAAAGGGTAATGTATGCGGTGAGTGTAGGGAGTGGTCTACCTCCCAGTGGGAGAGGTTTGCCCGGCGCCGGAAGAAGAAGTCCAAAAGGGATATTTCTCCTCCAAAGGCTTCTTTGAAGAGAGAAAATCCCAAGGCCTCTTCTTCTGTATCCCAAACCTCCTCCGAAGCTCCCACTCGATCGGTCTCTTCCGAGAGACCGTCGAAGGGGAGCGTAGACCGTTGTTCTGTTGACCGATCCCAGGGTGTGGGAGAGGTAGTTGCCTCCCATAGCGAGGCAGCTGCCCCTCCTCCCTCGAAGGAGGATATTGATTTCCCTGTACCTAATCGTGATTTGCTACAGCTTTGGTCTTCCTTGGGGCTTCAGAGTTCGCCCTCCAAGGAAGCCCTGTTTGATATGATCAAGCTGGGAGCAGCTGTTAGACAGTCGCCGGCGATAGCAGACGTAGATCCTCTGTCTATCGTCGACGTTGTTATAACGGAGGCCTCCTGTGTGTCGGATCAAACTGCTCCTGTTGTTTCTGAGGTAGCTGAAGGCTCTGATTCCCCCTCCGAACATCTTTCGAGGGCGGAACTTAGTCCCACAGTCTCTCCTGCTGGTGATTCTCCCCCCCGGGGGAGTTCACTTACAGAGACTCCTCTGCGGAGGCCTTACGAAGGTCAGCTTGCTGATCCCACGGCCCCTAGAGGGCGTATAAGGCGGAAGGCTCGTCCTCGCGATCTCCTTCGGTGGAAGGTCGTCCTTCGGGACCCCCTGACCTGTCACCCTCCAGACCTGCTGTCCTGCCATCACCCTTCAAGGATGCTGATCCTGTTATTGTACAGGCACCGGTCCCTTCGGGGAACAAGGGACTTGAGCGCAAAACTGTGCCTCAGTCCCTTAAGTGCCAGGCACCCCGTGTGCCGTCTTGCTGCTGTTCTTGACCTAGTGCCACTGCACTCCCTTGCACACGTGCGCCCTCCTGCTCCTGTTCATATGCACCAGGGTCCCCCTGCGCGCCCTCCTGCAGTTCCTGTTATAGCGCGCCAGCGCCCTTCTGGAATTAAGCGCACAGCCGCAGTTCCTGACACAGCGCGCAAGCGCTCACCAACGCGCCAGCGCTCTCCTACAGTCCAGCGCGCAGTACAGGAGGTACCTAAGTTAGCGCACGGGCGCTCACAGGTACCCCTGCCTTCTTCTTGTAAACTGCGCACCCTTGTGCGCCCGAATCCTGTTGCGCGCCATACTCGCCCAGACCAGCAGCGCACGCCTGTGCGCCCGAATCCTGTTGCGCACCCTGCACTCCCATCGCAGCAGCGCACACCAGTGCGCCCAATTCCGGTTGCGCGCCCATCACAGTAGCACACGCCCTTACGCCCGCATCCTGATGCGAGCCATGCGCGCCCACGATCCCCTGTGCGCCCAGCGCGCCCTCGTTCACCTCAGAGGGCACCACCTGCGCATCATTCTCCTGCGAGCCAGCGCGCAATCTCACATTTGCGCCGTCACGAGGCTGCGCAATCGTGCCCTCTCCCCGTGCTTCCTGACGCGCGCTCCACGCCCATGCGCTAGGAATATTTCTCCTGCGCAAGCGCGCCCAATAATTTCGCCCGCACGGGCTCATCAGCAGGTTCCTGCGCGCCCGCGCACACTTGAGCAGAGAGTTGCTCACGCTCCAGCTCCTATCCTGCCTTCAACACCGCCCCACGTTCCAGCTCCTGCGTGCCGCACGCCCTCGCCGTCACCTATGCGCGCCCTCGCGTGCCCGCGGTCACGCACGAAGTTCCTGTATCACATGATCCTGCCGCGCGCGATCCAGGGCAGGGCTCATCGCGCGATTCACGCCGTGATCCCGCACGCGACTTCATGGGGCTTCAGGCGGACAGATCTTCTTCTCGTTCCCCCCCTCACAAGCGCAGAACAGCGCGCTCGCCGGAGGAGGGGAGGTTTCCGGACAGGACTAAGGACACACTTTCAGCTCAGGCGAACCCTCGTTTGTCGACTCCTAGGGATCATTCGATCCCCTTCCCTCCAGAGGGAGTGTCTGACAGCACGCCTGTCAGCCAACAGCCTTGGTTTGGTACCATAGTCAGAGCTCTCATGCAGGCTTTTAAGCCTGTGTTCACTGAACTAGGTCACAAAGCAGGGGCTACCTCGTCTCCCCTGAAGAGGAAGAGAGGAGTCCCCTCCGTGGTGACTTCTCCAAGGGCTAAGCTGTCTCCTCGGAAATCCTTGCGCAAGGCTCCTTCTCCCCCCCCCCCAGACTTTCTCTCCCTCCCCTGCGGACGAGGATTTCCCATCCTCAGGGGAGTTGGACGAGCCAGTCCGTTCCCCCATCGCACTAATGGGGGAAACTCCGCCTCTCCCTGAGAGGTCTCCTCACGCAGGGTTGGAGAAGAGCCTGCATCCATCGTTTCTAGAGTCCTCTATCCCTCCCAGGAGGGAGCCGAAGGACTCGAAGACTTTGCCGAAGTCTTCTGCAAGGATAAGACAGGAACTGGCTAGACCTTCGGAGAATGTCCACGTGTCCCCCAGGAAGAGCCACTGGGGACTGGAGACTTTGCTGCTAGCCCTTTGGGAGGAGAGCATCAAGAGTCATGCATTCTGGCAAGTTCTGACCCTCATGAGAAATCTCAACGGGTTTCCGGACCCTGAGATTCCTCCTCGTGAGGGGAAGGACACGGTCTTGGACTGAGTCTATGGCACCCAGAAGCCCTCTAGGGCCAGTGCAGCCTTGCCCTGGTCACAAGGGATGAAGAGTGCCAGAGACAAGGTCGAAGGCCAGCTCTCCGAGCTTGCCTCCTCCAACAGATTGAGCGCCGGTAACAAGCTCCTCCCTCTTCCTCGAGTCCACCAGAGGAGGTATTTTGAGATCTTAGAGGAGACATGTTTGAGTCTTCCCATTCACCATTCTGTGGAAGAACTGACTGGGGGAGTCCCTCTAGAGAGACTTTCCAACTGGCAGGTTTCGTATTCTGCCACTGAGATCCTAAGCCAGGAGAAGGTGGCGAAGTGTGCCATGCAGGCAACTTCGTGGCTTGACATCTGGCTGGAGTCTCTGGGCATCCTGGTGCGGTCTGAGGACCTGTCCAAAGAAAGCACCAGGAAGGCACTGGAGACATTCTTACTCTATGGCACGCGGACCATCGAGTTTCTAGCCCACCAAGTCTTGAGCTTGTGGGCCAATACGATCCTGAAACGTCGAGACGCAGTTGCCGAGAGGTTCCACCAGAAAGTCCCCAGTTCTGACGTTAGCAGGCTCAGACACTCTAACATGCTCGGTAAGAGTCTGTTCGAGCCTAAGGACGTGGAGCTAACCGCTGAGAGGTGGAGGAAGTCCAACCAAGACTCCCTCCTCCATAGGGCCCTGACATCAAGGCCCTACAAACCTCCAGCAACTCAACAGCCCCGTCCAGCTAAGAATACGAAAAAGACTACAGCAGCGAAGCCAAAGGTGTCTAAGCCCTTTCCCGTCAAGGACAGGAAGGGCAGGAAGTCCTCCAGGGGAGGTAAAAATCCTAGAGGGAGCGGCCGAGGCCGTAAACACTAGGATTGGCAGTCCCCCTGCATGTCCACCAGTGGGGGGATGCCTACAAAGTTGCGCGACAAGGTGGCAGCAACTCGGGGCAGATACCTGGACAATTTCCGTGATTGCTCAGGGTTATCGCGTCCCGTTCACATCCTCTCTACCTCCCCTGACAGCGAAGCCAGTGTCATTGAGCTCCCTTACCATGGGATCGGTAAAGGGGGCAAGCCCTCCAGGCTGAAGTTGAGACCATGTTGAAGAAGGACGTTCTCCAAGAGGTGGCAGACGGGTCCCCAGGCTTCTACAGTCGACTCTTTCTTGTAAAGAAGGCGTCTGGAGGCTGGAGACCAGTCATCGACCTCTCGACCCTGAACGGGTTTGTCAAACAGACTCCGTTCAGCATGGAGACGGCAGACATGGTCAGACTTGCAGTGAGACCGCAAGACTTCATGTGTACACTGGACCTGAAGGACGCGTACTTCCAGATCCCAGTCCATCCGTCTTCCAGGAAGTACAGTGAACCCTCGCTACTTCGCGGTTCGACCATCGCGGATTCACCACTTCGCGGATTTTTTTCATAACCCATGTATATACATATATCGCGGATTTTCCGGAAATATCGAAAATACCGCGATGTGACCAATGGTGCGAGATTGGAGAAAGTAAGGAAAATTGAATCATGATCGATTTTCAATATAAATGAAACTTTGAGGAGCAACAAAGATATCATTTGTTAGAGAGATAGAGAGAGGTAAGGAATGGGAGGTAGTGAAAAGTAGCCCACAGAGAGAGAGAGAGGTAGAGGTAGAGAGAGAGAGGTAGAGAGAGAGAGAGGTAGAGGTAGAGAGAGAGAGGTAGAGAGAGAGAGAGGTAGAGAGAGAGAGAGAGGTAGAGAGAGAGAGAGAGAGAGAGAGAGATAGGTAGGTAGAGAGAGAGAGAGAGAGAGATAGAGGGGGTTTAAATGTAATAAACAAAAAAATTTGATAGGTTATAACACATTGGTGCTTATGTAATATCAACTGTATACTGTAGACGGTTTGAATAAGTTAAGAAATGGTATAAACGATACTTTGTTAGTGTATTCGTACACACTCAAGAGCGGCAGCTAGATGACAGCTGATCTAATCACAGCCAAAAGTAAAACAAAAAGAAGTCAACAATACTCGATTTTTAAAACACACCCGAAATTTAAAAACAAAAGTACACGCTTTCTTAATGTGCAATTAACTATTTAAAGAGTGGCAATTTTCTAGAATAAAGTGATATTTCCCAAAAAATAGTGGTTTGCTGATGAAATCGGATGCCGTATTTTTAGCTATGATTGAAATGGATGTAGACTCGGCCTAATTTTTTCGTTTCGTATTTTATTGACACTAAGAAAACTAATTTTAGTTTCTTCATCTAAATGTAAGTATTGTATAACACGAAGAGAGAGAGAGAGAGAGAGAGAGAGAGAGAGAGAGAGAGAGAGAGAGAGAGAGAGAGAGAATGAATCAGCTGTTGTAATCAAATGGCGTGTTTTTGTTTCGTGAGAATTTCATCGCCACGACTATAACAACAACATACTGTACTGAACTTTACAGTATTATACAGACTACTGTAATATGATAAAGTAAAATATTTGTAATCTATTTTATATGAAATGGGGCTATTTTTTTTTTTAAATTTACATTTACGTATGTAAAACAACTCTCTCTCTCCTCTCTCTCTCTCTCTCTCTCTCTCTCTCTCTCTCTCTCTCTCTCTCTCTCTCTCTCGTAGATTGTTTTCCTGCTTTGCTACGTATGTATGATTTTATATAGATACGGTAAATAATATTTGTAATAACATATTTTATAAAAGCTTTTACTGTATTACCATTATTTATCACTTTTATCATGCGCGTTAAATTCCTTAGTTTGTTTACTGAGCGTACTTTATGACGCCGTCGTTTCAGGCAGCGTCATAAAGAAAAACATTTCATTTGGAAGTCCTAAGAAAAATTAAGTAAAACATTAGTAATAACCAAATCAACATACTGTACTGAATAATCAATATAATCGATGCAAAAAGTAACCTATACACAGATGTGTAAATGCGTTTGTTTCTTCATTATAATCAGAGATAAACGTAAACAAAACATTGGTTGCCATTTTTTATCGTGCTTTTTGTCGTGTACAGGAAACGCATGATATAAAGTCGCCTTTAATATTTGTGCCTGTTTTAGTTTAGGGTACGTTAGTACATGCATTAAGTGTTCTGTACATTAAAGGGTAGTTTGTTAACAGTACTACGTACAAGGGAAGGTTTTAAAAGTCTGAAAATACATGTTAAATAAATAGGTAAATATGGTGTCACTACTTCGCGGATTTTCACCTATCGCGGCCGGGTCTGGAACCTATCTACCGCGATAAACGAGGGTTCACTGTACCTAAGATTTTGCCTAGACAACAAGATCTACCAGTTCAAGGTGCTGTGCTTTGGTCTCTCCACAGCACCTCAGGTGTTCACCAGAGTATTCACCCTGATTTCATCGTGGGCTCACAGGATCGGTATCCATCTCCTCCATTACCTCGACGACTGGCTGATCCTAGCAGACTCGGAGGCAACCCTTCTTCGCCACCGAGACAGGCTTCTCGAGCTTTGCCAGGATCTGGGGATCATGGTAAATCTCGAGAAGTCCTCTCTGCAGCCCTCTCAGAAACTGGTATACCTAGGCATGGTCATAGACACCAATCTCCACAAAGCCTTCCCATAAGACGACAGGATAGCAAGGCTGAGGAAGGTCGCAAGGCCTTTCCTCAAACGAGAAGAACTTCCAGCCCAAACGTGGTTACGTCTCCTCGGCCACCTCTCTTCCTTGGCCCGTCTGGTTCCCAATGGTCGCCTCAGAATGAGATCCCTCCAGTGGCAACTCAAATCTCAGTGGAATCAAGGACACGATTCCCCGGACTCTCTGATCCCTATGGGTCCTGCGGAACAGACGGACCCTCGGTGGTGGCTAGCAGACGAGAACTTACGAAAGGGAGTGGATCTACTCGTCCTTCCCCCGGATTTGATGTTGTTTTCGGACGCATCAAAGATGGGTTGGGGGCCCACGTTCTGAACCACAGGACCTCAGGCTTGTGGTCAGAATCAGAAAGGTACCTCCACATAAACCTGCTAGAAATGAAGGCCGTATCCCTGGCACTTCAGAAGTTCCATCAGGTCCTGGCGGGCCACTCTGTGGTGGTGATGAGCGACAACGC
Organism: Palaemon carinicauda; assembly: GCF_036898095.1. Taxonomy (NCBI): domain Eukaryota; kingdom Metazoa; phylum Arthropoda; class Malacostraca; order Decapoda; family Palaemonidae; genus Palaemon; species Palaemon carinicauda. The sequence continues at coordinate 106,175,306 of NC_090741.1, read as the reverse complement.
CACAGTAGTGGCTTATATCAACAAGCAAGGAGGTACCTTCTCGGAACAGCTATCCCATCTTGCTGTAGAGATACTGAGATGGTCCGAAGTCCACTCGATTCCACTTTCAGCTCACTTCATTCCAGGCAAAAGGAATGTGCTTGCCGACAGTCTGAGCAGAGCGACGCAGATAATGAGTACCGAATGGTCTTTGGATCCTCAAGTAGCCAACATAGTCCTGACTTTGTGGGGTTCCCCGACTGTGGATCTGTTCGCTACAGCGCTGAACTTCAAGCTCCCGCTGTATTGCTCCCCAGTCCCGGACCCCAAGGCTCTCTGGCAAGATGCCTTCCAACAACGGTGGGACAACATCGACGTTTACTCCTTTCTCCCATTCTCTCTGATGAGGAGGGTGCTCAACAAGACCAGAATATCGGTCAATCTATCAATGACCCTGATAGCTCTGCTATGGCATCACGCGGAGTGGTTTCCGGACCTCTTGCAACTCTCTGACGGAGCCCCCGAGAGAACTCCCTCCACGTCACGAGCTACTCAGACAACCACACGTCAACATCTTCCACAAAGCCGTAGCTTCACTTCGACTTCACGCTTGGAGACTATCCAGCACCTCCTCGCCGAGAAAGGATTTTTGCAACAAGTTGCGAATAGGATGTCTGGACACCTGCGTAGGTCATCCGCAGGGGTCTACCAGGCGAAGTGGCGAGTCTTCTGTGGTTGGTGTCGTGGAAGGGGTATCTCTCCACTCGATGCCACTATTCCAGCAATAGCGAGTTCTTTTGTGTATTTGCGGGAAGAAATGCGCCTTTCAGTCTCAGCGGTGAAAGGCTATCGCTCAGCCATAAGTCTAGCCTTCAGGCTCAAAGGAGTGGACATTTCTTCCTCGCTGGAACTTTCTCTACTCATACGGAGTTA
>NC_090741.1:106001894-106169394 GCF_036898095.1 Palaemon carinicauda | reverse complement strand
ATTATTCCTTCGCCTCCTCGCCCATGCGCAAGCCATCGCCTTTGCACCATCTCCGGTACGCACTTCCAGACTTGAACAAATCTCTGCGCGCCCGTGAGAAGTCTCCTGTGCCCGCCCACGAGCGTTCGCCCTTGCGCGCAACCTCACCTTCTGGTTCTGCACCCTCGCTGATATCTTCTGGCCGCGCAACTGCGCGCCAACGATCTCCCTGGTTCCTGCCTCGTCGCGCGCAGTTTAAAGTGGTTCCTACGCTAGTGCACAGGCGCTCACAGGTTCCTCTGGACTCGCAGCGCCCTTCTGGAGTTTCGCACGAAGCGCCCCCACACGTAGTTCCAGTCCCAGCGCTCACGCGCTCGCCAACACGCCAGCGCGCTTCGACATCACAGCGCGCCGCCCAGGAGGCGCCTAAGCTAGCGCACAGTCGCTCACAGGCACCCAAGGGCTCTCGCGCGCCAACGATCTCCTAAGCGCACGCGCGGTTCTTCGCCTGCGCGCAAGCGTTTTTCAACGCGCCCACACTTCAGATCGCCGTAGGTCTCCTACGCGCCCACGCGTTAACTCTCCTGTATGCGATTGGTCGCTACGCGCCATCGCTCGCCAACGCGCCATCGCTCGCTTAAGCGCCATCGGTCTCCCGGCCGCCAGCGCTCCCTCTTACAACCGCGCGCATGCGCACCCACGTTCACCCGCGCGCGAACCAACGCGCTCTGCTTGCGCACCAGCGATCTCCTAAGCGCACGCGCGATTCTTCGCCTGCGCGCAAGCGTTTTTCAACGCGCCCACACTTCAGATCGCCGTAGGTCTCCTACGCGCCCACGCGTTAACTCTCATGTACGCGATTGGTCGCTACGCGCCATCGCCCGCCAACGATCCATCGCTCGCTTACGCGCCATCAGTCTCCTGGCCGCCAGCGCTCGCCCTTATAATCGCGCGCATGCGCACCCACGTTCGCCCGCGCGCGAACCAACGATTTTCACATCGCGCGAGCCCCAGCGCGATTTCGCCCGCGATTCCCATCGGGTTTCGCAACATGGGCAACCTGGCGAGTCTTCCGGAACGCGTACTTCCAGATCATCATCGGCACGATCTCCACCTCGTAAACGCAGAGCAGCGCACGTGCAGGAGCAGGAAGAAGCTTCAGAGAGGTCTGGGCAACATTCTTCTCCTTCTTTTCAGGCAGGCCCCATCATCTCTACTCCTCAGGATCACTTGATCCCCTTCCCTCCAGCGGGAGTCGCTGACACTGCGTCTGTCAGCCGTCAGCAGAGGAGGTACTTCGAGATTATGGGGAGCCTGGTTTAGCTCTGCCTCTCCACTATTCCATGGAAGGGCTTACCAGGGAAATTTCTCTCGAGAAACTCTCCGCCCAACAGGTGACATTCTCGGCTTCGGAGATCTTGAGCCAGGTGAAGGCCGCAAAGTGTGCCATGCAGGCCACTTCGTGGCTGGTCGTCTGGCTTGGATCTCTAGGCATCCTGTTGCGACCCGAGGACTTGTCCAAGGAGAGCACCAGGAAGACCATGGAAACTTTCCTCCTCTCGGGCACGAGCACCATCGATTTCCGGCTCACCAAGTTTCGAACTTGTGGGCAAACTTGATGTTGAAGCATTGAGATGCAGTGACCGAGAGGTTCCTCTCGAAAGTCCCAACCGTGGATGTCGGCAAGCTCAGACACTCTTCCATCCTTGGAAAGAGCTTGTTTGAGCCCAAGGACGTGGGACGGACAGCTGAGAGGTGGAGGAAATCGAATCACGATTCGCCCCTCCTAAAGGCGCTTACATCCAGACCCTACAAGCCTCCAGCGCCTCAACAACAACAGCCTCGTTAGCCTAGGACATCGGAACCGGCTCCGGCGGCATAGACAAAGGTGTCTAAACAGCAGCCCCCTCCTGTCAGGGACAAGAAGGACGGAAAGTCCTCCTGGGGAGGCAATAATCCTAGAGGGAGCGGCCGAGGCCGCAAACGCTAGGATTAGCAACCCCCCTGCCCCCCAGTGGGGGGATGCCTAAGGTTGCACGTTCAGGTGGCAGCAACTCGGGGCCGATTCCTGCACGATCTCCGTGATCAGCCAAGGATATCGCGTCCCGTTCATAACATCTCTACCTCCCCTGACAGCGAATCCAGTGTCGCTGAGCTCCTATGCCATGAGATCGGCAAAATGGCTAGCCCTTCGGGCAGAATTTGAGACCATGCTCTAGAAAGATGCTCTCCATAAGGTCGTTGACGGCTCCCCCAGGCTTCTTCAGTCGACTCTTTCTTGTAAAGAAGGCATCTGAAGGCTGGAGACCCGTCATCAGCTCTGAATAAGTTTGTCGAAAAAACTCCGTTCAGCGTGGAACAGCAGAGTCGATCAGACTTGTAGTGAGACCACAAGACTTCAGGTGCACACTGGATCTGAAGGACGGGTACTTCCAGATCCCAATCCATCCGTCTTCCAGGAAGTACTTGAGATTCAGCCTGGACAACAAGGTCTACCAGTTCAAGGTGCTGTGTTTCGATCTCTCCACAGCACCGCAGGTGTTCACCAGAATGTTCACCCTGATATCTTCGTGGCCACACAGGATCGGCATCCGTCCCCTTCGCTATCTGGATGACTGGTTAACCCCGGCAGTCTCGGAATCCTCCCTTCTTCGACACCGATACAAGCCTCTGGGACTTTGCCAAGATCTAGGCATCATGGTAAATCTCGAGAAGTCTTCTCTGCTTCCATCCCATCAACTGGGATATTTAGGCATGATATTAGACACCAATCTCCACAAAGCCTTCCCATCAGACGGCAGGATAGCAAGGCTGAGGAAAGTCGCAGAACCTTTCCTCAGACGAGGAGAGCTTCCAGCCCAATCTTGGTTACGTCTCCTAGGTTACCTTTCCTCCCTGTCCCGTCTAGTTCCAAACGGCCGCCTCAGGATGAGATCCCTGCAATGGCGGCTCAAGTTCCGGTGGAACCAAGGCAACGATCCCCCGGACACTCTGGTCCCCATGGGACCTGCGGAACGAATGGACCCGCAGTGGTGGTTGACCTACGGGAACCTTTGAAAGAGAGTGGATCTTCTCGTCCTTCCCCCGCATTTGATGCTGTTCTCGGACGTGTCAAAAGAAGGGGGGGGCCCCACGTTCTGAACCAAAGGATCTCAGGCCTATGGTCAGAATCAGAAAGGTACCTCCACATCAATCTGCTAGGAATGAAGGCCGTATATCTGGCCCTTCAACAGTTCCAACAAACCCTGGCGGGTCACTCCGTGAGCGACAACGCCGCGGTAGCGGCATATTTCAACAAGCGGAGAGGTACCTTTTCATAACAGCTTTCCCATCTTGCAGTAGAGATACTGAGATGAACCGATTCCACTCAATACCACTATCGGCTTGTTTCATTCCGGGCAAAGGAATGTGCTCTCCGACAGTCTGAGCAGAGCCTCGCAGATAGTGAGTACCGAGTGGTCTTTGGACCCTCGAGTAGCCAAGAAAGTCCTGACTTTGTGGACCTGTTCGCAACAGCCTTGAACTTCAAGCTGCCGCTCTACTACTCCCCAGTCCCGGACCCCAAAGCACTCTGGCAAGATGCCTTCCTACAACGGTGGGACAACATCGACGTCTACGCCTTCCCACCGTTCTGTCTGGTGAGAAGGGTGCTCAACAAGACCAGACTATCGGTCAATCTGTCGATGACTCTGATAGCTCCGCTACGGCATCATGCAGAGTGGCTCCCGGACCTTCTGCATTCCCTGACGGAACTCCCGAGAGAGCTTCCCCCACGACACGAGCTACTCAAGCAACCACACTGCAACATCTACCACAAAGCCGTAGCATCACTTCGGCTTCACGCCTGGAGACCATCCAGCATCCCCTCACAGAAAGAGGCGTTCCGCAATAAGTTGCGGAGCGGATGTCTCGACACCTGCGTAAGTCATCTGCAGGGGTCTACCAGGCGAAGTGGAGAGTCTTTTGTGGTTGGTGTCGGGGGGGAAGTACTGTATCTCTCCCCTTGATGCCACTATTCCAGCAATAGCGGAATTATTGTATACCTGCGGGAGGAAATGCGCCTTTCGCTCTCGGCAGTGAAAGCCTATCGCTCAGCCTTAAGCCTGGCCTGCAGGCTGAAAGGAATAGACATTTCCTCCTCGCTGGATCTTTCTTTGCTCATACGAAGCTACGAACTTACCTGCCCCGAGTCGGAAGTGAGACCACCTCCATGGAACATGGTTCGGGTTCTTAGGGATCTTAAGAGACCTCCTTGCGAACCATTACGCCAGGCTTCTGATCGTCACCTGACTTGGAAGACGGTACTCCTGCTCGCTCTGGCCTCGGCCAAGCGTGCCAGCGAACTTCATGGTCTCTCGTACGACGTCGCCCATTCAAGAGGAGAGGGGGAGGTAACGTTCAGGTTCATCCCTGAGTTGGTTACTAGACTCAAATCTTGGAGCCCGGACCCTCGGTTCGACTCCTTCAGGATTTCGAGTCTCCGTTCTGTAACAGATGACCCAGACCATCTCCTACTATGCCCAGTAAGGAGTCGGAGGTGTTATCTTGAAGAACAGCTGCAGTTTGTCCTCACGTGCAAGCCCTGTTTGGGAGCACAGGAAGGACGGAGAGGAGGGTCACCAAGAATACCTTTTCAGCCTGGATTCGAAGGGTCATTCATCATGCCCTGAATCCAGACCCTCATTCGTCACGTCGCCTTAGAGCACACGACGTCAGAGGCATCGCAACGTCCCTGGCCTTCAAGAGGAACTACTCTGTGACGCAGGTGCAACAAGCTGGAGTCTGGAAGCGTCAAACGACCTTCACAGCCCACTACCTGCAGGACGTGACCCACAGGAGCTTCGATACGTTTTCTATTGGCCCTGTGGTGGCTACACAACAGCTGGTCTAACCTCAGGCTCCTTAATGGACAGGTAGCAGAAGGTTGAGGGCATTGTTGCCCGGTTTTAGACTGCTTGAATGAAAGAAGTATGTCTGGCCCTTGCTTCTTTCTTCATCCTCCCCTCTCTTGGGGAAAGCAGCATCCTGGGTTCTCTGCATAGCTGACCTCAAACCTCTGCAGGTAAACCATGCTTCCTTGTGTTCCCAGCGCTCGCCCTTACAACCGCGCGCATGCGCACCCACGCGCATGCGCACCCACGTTCGCCCGCGCGCGAACCAACGCGCTCTGCTTGCGCACCAGCGATCTCCTAAGCGCACACGCGATTCTTCGCCTGCGCGCAAGCGTTTTTCAACGCGCCCACACTTCAGATCGCCGTAGGTCTCCTACGCGCCCACGCGTTAACTCTCCTGTACGCGATTGGTCGCTACGCGCCATCGCCCGCCAACGAGCCATCGCTCGCTTACGCGCCATCAGTCTCCCGGCCGCCAGCGCTCGCCCTTATAATCGCGCGCATGCGCACCCACGTTCGCCCGCGCGCGAACCAACGATTTTCACATCGCGCGAGCGCCAGCGCGATTTCGCCCGCGATTCCCATCGGGTTTCGCAACATGGGCAACCTGGCGAGTCTTCCGGAACGCGTACTTCCAGATCATCATCGGCACGATCTCCACCTCGTAAACGCAGAGCAGCGCACGTGCAGGAGCAGGAAGAAGCTTCAGAGAGGTCTGGGCAACATTCTTCTCCTTCTTTTCAGGCAGGCCCCATCATCTCTACTCCTCAGGATCACTTGATCCCCTTCCCTCCAGCGGGAGTCGCTGACACTGCGTCTGTCAGCCGTCAGCAGAGGAGGTACTTCGAGATTATGGGGAGCCTGGTTTAGCTCTGCCTCTCCACTATTCCATGGAAGGGCTTACCAGGGAAATTTCTCTCGAGAAACTCTCCGCCCAACAGGTGACATTCTCGGCTTCGGAGATCTTGAGCCAGGTGAAGGCCGCAAAGTGTGCCATGCAGGCCACTTCGTGGCTGGTCGTCTGGCTTGGATCTCTAGGCATCCTGTTGCGACCCGAGGACTTGTCCAAGGAGAGCACCAGGAAGACCATGGAAACTTTCCTCCTCTCGGGCACGAGCACCATCGATTTCCGGCTCACCAAGTTTCGAACTTGTGGGCAAACTTGATGTTGAAGCATTGAGATGCAGTGACCGAGAGGTTCCTCTCGAAAGTCCCAACCGTGGATGTCGGCAAGCTCAGACACTCTTCCATCCTTGGAAAGAGCTTGTTTGAGCCCAAGGACGTGGGACGGACAGCTGAGAGGTGGAGGAAATCGAATCACGATTCGCCCCTCCTAAAGGCGCTTACATCCAGACCCTACAAGCCTCCAGCGCCTCAACAACAACAGCCTCGTCAGCCTAGGACATCGGAACCGGCTCCGGCGGCATAGACAAAGGTGTCTAAACAGCAGCCCCCTCCTGTCAGGGACAAGAAGGACGGAAAGTCCTCCTGGGGAGGCAATAATCCTAGAGGGAGCGGCCGAGGCCGCAAACGCTAGGATTAGCAACCCCCCTGCCCCCCAGTGGGGGGATGCCTAAGGTTGCACGTTCAGGTGGCAGCAACTCGGGGCCGATTCCTGCACGATCTCCGTGATCAGCCAAGGATATCGCGTCCCGTTCATAACATCTCTACCTCCCCTGACAGCGAATCCAGTGTCGCTGAGCTCCTATGCCATGAGATCGGCAAAATGGCTAGCCCTTCGGGCAGAATTTGAGACCATGCTCTAGAAAGATGCTCTCCATAAGGTCGTTGACGGCTCCCCCAGGCTTCTTCAGTCGACTCTTTCTTGTAAAGAAGGCATCTGAAGGCTGGAGACCCGTCATCAGCTCTGAATAAGTTTGTCGAAAAAACTCCGTTCAGCGTGGAACAGCAGAGTCGATCAGACTTGTAGTGAGACCACAAGACTTCAGGTGCACACTGGATCTGAAGGACGGGTACTTCCAGATCCCAATCCATCCGTCTTCCAGGAAGTACTTGAGATTCAGCCTGGACAACAAGGTCTACCAGTTCAAGGTGCTGTGTTTCGATCTCTCCACAGCACCGCAGGTGTTCACCAGAATGTTCACCCTGATATCTTCGTGGCCACACAGGATCGGCATCCGTCCCCTTCGCTATCTGGATGACTGGTTAACCCCGGCAGTCTCGGAATCCTCCCTTCTTCGACACCGATACAAGCCTCTGGGACTTTGCCAAGATCTAGGCATCATGGTAAATCTCGAGAAGTCTTCTCTGCTTCCATCCCATCAACTGGGATATTTAGGCATGATATTAGACACCAATCTCCACAAAGCCTTCCCATCAGACGGCAGGATAGCAAGGCTGAGGAAAGTCGCAGAACCTTTCCTCAGACGAGGAGAGCTTCCAGCCCAATCTTGGTTACGTCTCCTAGGTTACCTTTCCTCCCTGTCCCGTCTAGTTCCAAACGGCCGCCTCAGGATGAGATCCCTGCAATGGCGGCTCAAGTTCCGGTGGAACCAAGGCAACGATCCCCCGGACACTCTGGTCCCCATGGGACCTGCGGAACGAATGGACCCGCAGTGGTGGTTGACCTACGGGAACCTTTGAAAGAGAGTGGATCTTCTCGTCCTTCCCCCGCATTTGATGCTGTTCTCGGACGTGTCAAAAGAAGGGGGGGGGCCCCACGTTCTGAACCAAAGGATCTCAGGCCTATGGTCAGAATCAGAAAGGTACCTCCACATCAATCTGCTAGGAATGAAGGCCGTATATCTGGCCCTTCAACAGTTCCAACAAACCCTGGCGGGTCACTCCGTGAGCAACAACGCCGCGGTAGCGGCATATTTCAACAAGCGGAGAGGTACCTTTTCATAACAGCTTTCCCATCTTGCAGTAGAGATACTGAGATGAACCGATTCCACTCAATACCACTATCGGCTTGTTTCATTCCGGGCAAAGGAATGTGCTCTCCGACAGTCTGAGCAGAGCCTCGCAGATAGTGAGTACCGAGTGGTCTTTGGACCCTCGAGTAGCCAAGAAAGTCCTGACTTTGTGGACCTGTTCGCAACAGCCTTGAACTTCAAGCTGCCGCTCTACTACTCCCCAGTCCCGGACCCCAAAGCACTCTGGCAAGATGCCTTCCTACAACGGTGGGACAACATCGACGTCTACGCCTTCCCACCGTTCTGTCTGGTGAGAAGGGTGCTCAACAAGACCAGACTATCGGTCAACCTGTCGATGACTCTGATAGCTCCGCTACGGCATCATGCAGAGTGGCTCCCGGACCTTCTGCATTCCCTGACGGAACTCCCGAGAGAGCTTCCCCCACGACACGAGCTACTCAAGCAACCACACTGCAACATCTACCACAAAGCCGTAGCATCACTTCGGCTTCACGCCTGGAGACCATCCAGCATCCCCTCACAGAAAGAGGCGTTCCGCAATAAGTTGCGGAGCGGATGTCTCGACACCTGCGTAAGTCATCTGCAGGGGTCTACCAGGCGAAGTGGAGAGTCTTTTGTGGTTGGTGTCGGGGGGGAAGTACTGTATCTCTCCCCTTGATGCCACTATTCCAGCAATAGCGGAATTATTGTATACCTGCGGGAGGAAATGCGCCTTTCGCTCTCGGCAGTGAAAGCCTATCGCTCAGCCTTAAGCCTGGCCTGCAGGCTGAAAGGAATAGACATTTCCTCCTCGCTGGATCTTTCTTTGCTCATACGAAGCTACGAACTTACCTGCCCCGAGTCGGAAGTGAGACCACCTCCATGGAACATGGTTCGGGTTCTTAGGGATCTTAAGAGACCTCCTTGCGAACCATTACGCCAGGCTTCTGATCGTCACCTGACTTGGAAGACGGTACTCCTGCTCGCTCTGGCCTCGGCCAAGCGTGCCAGCGAACTTCATGGTCTCTCGTACGACGTCGCCCATTCAAGAGGAGAGGGGGAGGTAACGTTCAGGTTCATCCCTGAGTTGGTTACTAGACTCAAATCTTGGAGCCCGGACCCTCGGTTCGACTCCTTCAGGATTTCGAGTCTCCGTTCTGTAACAGATGACCCAGACCATCTCCTACTATGCCCAGTAAGGAGTCGGAGGTGTTATCTTGAAGAACAGCTGCAGTTTGTCCTCACGTGCAAGCCCTGTTTGGGAGCACAGGAAGGACGGAGAGGAGGGTCACCAAGAATACCTTTTCAGCCTGGATTCGAAGGGTCATTCATCATGCCCTGAATCCAGACCCTCATTCGTCACGTCGCCTTAGAGCACACGACGTCAGAGGCATCGCAACGTCCCTGGCCTTCAAGAGGAACTACTGTGACGCAGGTGCAACAAGCTGGAGTCTGGAAGCGTCAAACGACCTTCACAGCCCACTACCTGCAGGACGTGACCCACAGGAGCTTCGATACGTTTTCTATTGGCCCTGTGGTGGCTACACAACAGCTGGTCTAACCTCAGGCTCCTTAATGGACAGGTAGCAGAAGGTTGAGGGCATTGTTGCCCGGTTTTAGACTGCATGAATGAAAGAAGTATGTCTGGCCCTTGCTTCTTTCTTCATCCTCCCCTCTCTTGGGGAAAGCAGCATCCTGGGTTCTCTGCATAGCTGACCTCAAACCTCTGCAGGTAAACCATGCTTCCTTGTGTTCCCAGCGCTCGCCCTTACAACCGCGCGCATGCGCACCCACGTTCGCCCGCGCGCGAACCAACGCGCTCTGCTTGCGCACCAGCGATCTCCTAAGCGCACACGCGATTCTTCGCCTGCGCGCAAGCGTTTTTCAACGCGCCCACACTTCAGATCGCCGTAGGTCTCCTACGCGCCCACGCGTTAACTCTCCTGTACGCGATTGGTCGCTACGCGCCATCGCCCGCCAACGAGCCATCGCTCGCTTACGCGCCATCAGTCTCCCGGCCGCCAGCGCTCGCCCTTATAATCGCGCGCATGCGCACCCACGTTCGCCCGCGCGCGAACCAACGATTTTCACATCGCGCGAGCGCCATCGCGATTTCGCCCGCGATTCCCATCGGGTTTCGCAACATGGGCAACCTGGCGTCTTCCGGAACGCGTACTTCCAGATCATCATCGGCACGATCTCCACCTCGTAAACGCAGAGCAGCGCACGTGCAGGAGCAGGAAGAAGCTTCAGAGAGGTCTGGGCAACATTCTTCTCCTTCTTTTCAGGCAGGCCCCATCATCTCTACTCCTCAGGATCACTTGATCCCCTTCCCTCCAGCGGGAGTCGCTGACACTGCGTCTGTCAGCCGTCAGCAGAGGAGGTACTTCGAGATTATGGGGAGCCTGGTTTAGCTCTGCCTCTCCACTATTCCATGGAAGGGCTTACCAGGGAAATTTCTCTCGAGAAACTCTCCGCCCAACAGGTGACATTCTCGGCTTCGGAGATCTTGAGCCAGGTGAAGGCCGCAAAGTGTGCCATGCAGGCCACTTCGTGGCTGGTCGTCTGGCTTGGATCTCTAGGCATCCTGTTGCGACCCGAGGACTTGTCCAAGGAGAGCACCAGGAAGACCATGGAAACTTTCCTCCTCTCGGGCACGAGCACCATCGATTTCCGGCTCACCAAGTTTCGAACTTGTGGGCAAACTTGATGTTGAAGCATTGAGATGCAGTGACCGAGAGGTTCCTCTCGAAAGTCCCAACCGTGGATGTCGGCAAGCTCAGACACTCTTCCATCCTTGGAAAGAGCTTGTTTGAGCCCAAGGACGTGGGACGGACAGCTGAGAGGTGGAGGAAATCGAATCACGATTCGCCCCTCCTAAAGGCGCTTACATCCAGACCCTACAAGCCTCCAGCGCCTCAACAACAACAGCCTCGTCAGCCTAGGACATCGGAACCGGCTCCGGCGGCATAGACAAAGGTGTCTAAACAGCAGCCCCCTCCTGTCAGGGACAAGAAGGATGGAAAGTCCTCCTGGGGAGGCAATAATCCTAGAGGGAGCGGCCGAGGCCGCAAACGCTAGGATTAGCAACCCCCCTGCCCCCCAGTGGGGGGATGCCTAAGGTTGCACGTTCAGGTGGCAGCAACTCGGGGCCGATTCCTGCACGATCTCCGTGATCAGCCAAGGATATCGCGTCGCGTTCATAACATCTCTACCTCCCCTGACAGCGAATCCAGTGTCGCTGAGCTCCTATGCCATGAGATCGGCAAAATGGCTAGCCCTTCGGGCAGAATTTGAGACCATGCTCTAGAAAGATGCTCTCCATAAGGTCGTTGACGGCTCCCCCAGGCTTCTTCAGTCGACTCTTTCTTGTAAAGAAGGCATCTGAAGGCTGGAGACCCGTCATCAGCTCTGAATAAGTTTGTCGAAAAAAACTCCGTTCAGCGTGGAACAGCAGAGTCGATCAGACTTGTAGTGAGACCACAAGACTTCAGGTGCACACTGGATCTGAAGGACGGGTACTTCCAGATCCCAATCCATCCGTCTTCCAGGAAGTACTTGAGATTCAGCCTGGACAACAAGGTCTACCAGTTCAAGGTGCTGTGTTTCGATCTCTCCACAGCACCGCAGGTGTTCACCAGAATGTTCACCCTGATATCTTCGTGGCCACACAGGATCGGCATCCGTCCCCTTCGCTATCTGGATGACTGGTTAACCCCGGCAGTCTCGGAATCCTCCCTTCTTCGACACCGATACAAGCCTCTGGGACTTTGCCAAGATCTAGGCATCATGGTAAATCTCGAGAAGTCTTCTCTGCTTCCATCCCATCAACTGGGATATTTAGGCATGATATTAGACACCAATCTCCACAAAGCCTTCCCATCAGACGGCAGGATAGCAAGGCTGAGGAAAGTCGCAGAACCTTTCCTCAGACGAGGAGAGCTTCCAGCCCAATCTTGGTTACGTCTCCTAGGTTACCTTTCCTCCCTGTCCCGTCTAGTTCCAAACGGCCGCCTCAGGATGAGATCCCTGCAATGGCGGCTCAAGTTCCGGTGGAACCAAGGCAACGATCCCCCGGACACTCTGGTCCCCATGGGACCTGCGGAACGAATGGACCCGCAGTGGTGGTTGACCTACGGGAACCTTTGAAAGAGAGTGGATCTTCTCGTCCTTCCCCCGCATTTGATGCTGTTCTCGGACGTGTCAAAAGAAGGGGGGGGCCCCACGTTCTGAACCAAAGGATCTCAGGCCTATGGTCAGAATCAGAAAGGTACCTCCACATCAATCTGCTAGGAATGAAGGCCGTATATCTGGCCCTTCAACAGTTCCAACAAACCCTGGCGGGTCACTCCGTGAGCGACAACGCCGCGGTAGCGGCATATTTCAACAAGCGGAGAGGTACCTTTTCATAACAGCTTTCCCATCTTGCAGTAGAGATACTGAGATGAACCGATTCCACTCAATACCACTATCGGCTTGTTTCATTCCGGGCAAAGGAATGTGCTCTCCGACAGTCTGAGCAGAGCCTCGCAGATAGTGAGTACCGAGTGGTCTTTGGACCCTCGAGTAGCCAAGAAAGTCCTGACTTTGTGGACCTGTTCGCAACAGCCTTGAACTTCAAGCTGCCGCTCTACTACTCCCCAGTCCCGGACCCCAAAGCACTCTGGCAAGATGCCTTCCTACAACGGTGGGACAACATCGACGTCTACGCCTTCCCACCGTTCTGTCTGGTGAGAAGGGTGCTCAACAAGACCAGACTATCGGTCAACCTGTCGATGACTCTGATAGCTCCGCTACGGCATCATGCAGAGTGGCTCCCGGACCTTCTGCATTCCCTGACGGAACTCCCGAGAGAGCTTCCCCCACGACACGAGCTACTCAAGCAACCACACTGCAACATCTACCACAAAGCCGTAGCATCGCTTCGGCTTCACGCCTGGAGACTATCCAGCATCCCCTCACAGAAAGAGGCGTTCCGCAATAAGTTGCGGAGCGGATGTCTCGACACCTGCGTAAGTCATCTGCAGGGGTCTACCAGGCGAAGTGGAGAGTCTTCTGTGGTTGGTGTCGGGGGGGAAGTACTGTATCTCTCCCCTTGATGCCACTATTCCAGCAATAGCGGAATTATTGTATACCTGCGGGAGGAAATGCGCCTTTCGCTCTCGGCAGTGAAAGCCTATCGCTCAGCCTTAAGCCTGGCCTGCAGGCTGAAAGGAATAGATATTTCCTCCTCGCTGGATCTTTCTTTGCTCATACGAAGCTACGAACTTACCTGCCCCGAGTCGGAAGTGAGACCACCTCCATGGAACATGGTTCGGGTTCTTAGGGATCTTAAGAGACCTCCTTGCGAACCATTACGCCAGGCTTCTGATCGTCACCTGACTTGGAAGACGGTACTCCTGCTCGCTCTGGCCTCGGCCAAGCGTGCCAGCGAACTTCATGGTCTCTCGTACGACGTCGCCCATTCAAGAGGAGAGGGGGAGGTAACGTTCAGGTTCATCCCTGAGTTGGTTACTAGACTCAAATCTTGGAGCCCGGACCCTCGGTTCGACTCCTTCAGGATTTCGAGTCTCCGTTCTGTAACAGATGACCCAGACCATCTCCTACTATGCCCAGTAAGGAGTCGGAGGTGTTATCTTGAAGAACAGCTGCAGTTTGTCCTCACGTGCAAGCCCTGTTTGGGAGCACAGGAAGGACGGAGAGGAGGGTCACCAAGAATACCTATTCAGCCTGGATTCGAAGGGTCATTCATCATGCCCTGAATCCAGACCCTCATTCGTCACGTCGCCTTAGAGCACACGACGTCAGAGGCATCGCAACGTCCCTGGCCTTCAAGAGGAACTACTCTGTGACGCAGGTGCAACAAGCTGGAGTCTGGAAGCGTCAAACGACCTTCACAGCCCACTACCTGCAGGACGTGACCCACAGGAGCTTCGATACGTTTTCTATTGGCCCTGTGGTGGCTACACAACAGCTGGTCTAACCTCAGGCTCCTTAATGGACAGGTAGCAGAAGGTTGAGGGCATTGTTGCCCGGTTTTAGACTGCATGAATGAAAGAAGTATGTCTGGCCCTTACTTCTTTCTTCATCCTCCCCTCTCTTGGGGAAAGCAGCATCCTGGGTTCTCTGCATAGCTGACCTCAAACCTCTGCAGGTAAACCATGCTTCCTTGTGTTCCTAGTATTAAGATAGTACTGTCGCATCCCCCATACCCTAATGAGGTGATATTGGGAACGTCCTAGCCTAGAATTCCATCTAAGGGACTGCAGGTCAACTTCCTAGGACAAGTCTCACTTCATCCCTCCACACACGAGCTTATGTAGGCCGCACGTTCCGTGCGGAGTGAGGTACAGGGACTCTTTTTCTCGAGTGCTGCTCACTCGGATTCTGAGCCCCCGGGCAAAGCCAAAGCCAGTAAGGCTGGGACTTTCCACCCTTCCTAAGGGGTAAGTCACCCCATGTAAATAGCGTGGTTTGTATTTCGGTTAATGAACAAATGACAAATTCGGAGATAATTTGTATTTTTCCTAACCATACAAACCTTAGCTATTTACACATATTTGCCTGCCAGCCCTGTCCCCCAAGGCAAGTCCTACCTCTAAGCGAAGTGAATCAGTTCACCAGTGTGTGAGGGGGGAGGGGTAGCTAGCTACCCCTCCCCTACCCCCTCGCTAGCTAGCGAGAGGGTAGTTAACCCTCGTTAAAAAGCTAATGGCTCATCATTTCAGCTACGCCGAAAGTAATACCCCATGTAAATAGCTAAGGTTTGTATGGTTAGGAAAAATACAAATTATCTCCGAATTTGTCATCTCAGGTTTGTATACTGTAGTTAGAAAGAATACAAATGACCTTAAAAATTTGTAATTTTCAATTCACTTAGCCAAATAGTTATTATAATTGTTCCTCTCTTTGGCTGTAACATATTATCACTTTTAAAGAAGATTGAAAATACTATTCTAATATCCTAATATCTTTTTCAGGCAGGTGATGCCAGTGACACTTAACGCAGGCTTCCGGATGCCCTCTTGGTAAGTTTATTTGTCATAAGTTTTTGTGCTAGTATCCAGAGCAATTGTCATAGAAACTGTTTAATCAGGGCTAAGTGTTCCAAAAGACTTTTTTTTTCTCTCTCTCTAAAATACATTTCACAGTGAAGGCAGATCAGTGGAATGGCATATTTTCATTGCAGATCAGCAGAAGTAATAAATTTTTACTGCCTTGCAAAAACTATACTTGTAATTTGTGGCTAAAAAGATTAATGATATTTATATTTTGGAACAATTTAGCAGATGAATATTATACCTTTTTCTCCTTTTACTTGAAACAAGACTTTATAGAAGCCTGTTCTACCAATCAGTGATGTAATAGCACGTGGTTTCAAGATTTTAGTTTTAGCATTTGTCTTTTTTTTTTTTTCATACCATGAAAAAAACCCTTTCAGCTAAAACCCAGAACATAATTGGTGGGATGCCCTTATATCCTTCGCTGCGATGATGTTTTACGTAAAAAGAAAATGCCTGGAGATACAGAATGTGATGTCCAGATACATCAATCACAAATAAAAACCATACGGAGATTGAAATTACTTTAAGATTACTCTTAAATCTCGTACATCTTATAAAAGAGTACAATATAGCACATGGTCGTATATCACACACAGTTCACACTCTGGCAATTTCACTAAAAAATCTCCTCCTCGCCCTGGTATCAAACCTGCTCCTACTTTCTTCAGCCAACCAACAAAGTCTTTGGGATTTTAGCCTTTATTTCTGATTGTTTAAGAGCTATTTAGTCTGTTTTTGTTACTATATAAAATATCACACCACTCTAGCCAGTGGCGACATTCCCTACCTGAGGTATTACTCAAACCCCTGACACCCCCAGCTTAGAGACATAGTGATCCTCACAAAATGCCTTACCACCAACTAAAATACTAGCGTATCTAATTCTTATTTGTGATTTTTTAAGGTCTATTTTAGTGTATATCTATATTGACATAGTATTCAAATCACAGAGAAAACACGTAAAGTAGCTCGTCAAACACCATCAGTTCTCCGCCTTTGACTAAAACATTTTACCAGTAATGCAATTTGACACACGTGATTTATCTTTTTCTTATTTTATTCCTTTTTTCTCAAGTATCATTTCTACAAAATATCATCATGTCATATATTTCATATTAGTATTGTTTATTGTTTTCAAAGTAAAATATAGCTTATTGTCATGATTTCCATTTATTGACATTCTACGCTGTAGTGGTTTGCGGGCTGTGGCCAGATGTAGCACGCAGACTGCCTAGTGTCCGAATGCCGACCACACTCCAACGTTCACTACATAAAAAGATAAAAGAGTGAAATACCCAGAAATCTGTGCAAAAGGTAAACAGTCAAGAGAATTGGGCACTGGGCACCACCCTGATCACACCGGTTGGGTGTTCCACCGTTGGGGGCTATAAAGTCCGAGCAATCTGCGCACGCACGCACACGCATCACCCTTCGATTTTTTATACTGGGCAAGGGGACCCAGCTAGAACCTCAAATTTCCCTATTATCTTCTCTTGCCTTGAGCTTGCTGAATAAACAGGGTAGTATGACCATTGATTTAATTCTGGGAAAATCAGCAGAAATAATAAATAGCTCTATCTTCTTTAGATAAAATCTCTTTGTTCTGACGTAAATACAAACCCTTTCGTCGTAGCTGAAAGACGAGCCATGATAATTTTAGTGAGGGATAACTACCCCATCCATTAGTTAGCGGGTAGGGGAGTGGGGTTGACTGGCTACCCCGCTAGTCTCACACCTCTCAGCTTAGTAATCACTTTACTTATTGGCTCAGTAGAGAATGGACATGCTGCCTTTCTGTACAGCAAAGACTTGCCTTGATTGTTTTTCTGTTTCATTTTTTTTTCTCTTGTGTGTTTTCATTTTTCTTATACATATATATATGCTTGTATATATGTATAAATGGAAATATATCGACGTAAGGAAGTTGTCATCGTTTTGATACTACTCCCCTACCTTGCCGCCCTCCCCTGCGTGGGTGGTCGGCAGGTCCTCGACATTCCCGTGCGTTTGTTTCATTACTTGAGTTAAACTTTATAACAGTTCAGCTCCCTTTCGAGAAATTCTCTGACAAGGAAGGTGACTTATTCCCCGAATAGTTCATGTTATGCAGCGGAGTTATGAATTGTAATTCATTGCAACTTCTATTTTCTTTTCTATAGATAGCAGTGACATAGAAAAAAAGACTGATGGCTTCGGTCGCTCCTGTCAATGTCCTGTGCTTCCTGTGGCGACTCGTGAACTGCCCACCTTACAATGCAGCACTCGTTGCCGACCTTTCAACTTGAACAAGGCTTGTTGATGGGAAGCTTAAAGTGTTGCCAGGAGGTTTGCCTCAAGGGGTTGGAGAACCTTCCCTTACGAGGGAGTGTTAACCTTCCCCGGAGTTGGGCTGCTCCCCCTTCTGAGGGAGAGCTTCCCTACTAAAGCCGTTCAGCAACCTTTCCTCTTTCAGGAAGAATCGCTGACAGCTCGACGAGATCTGCTTCTGCTATCTCGTCGCCTAAGACTGTGCTTCTTCCCCTTGAGCTGGGGAAAAGCAAGTCCAAGGCTTGTTTCTCTTTTGGGGGAACTTCTCCCTCGTTCGCGAGAGAGATCGTTACACCTATGCTTTTTCCCATAGAGCTGGAAGAAAGGTTGTCTTAGGTGATGTCTTCCTTCGGGAAGACTTCTCTCTTGTCCGCGAGCGAGATTAATATGTCTACGCTTGTTTCCCATAGAGCTGGGAGACAGCTTGTCTTAGGCAATGTCCTCCTTCGGGAGGACTTCTCTCTCGTTCACGAAAGAGATTATTACGCCTACGCTTTTTTCCCTTAGAGCTGGGAGAAAGCTTGTCGTAGGTGATGTCCTCCTTCGGGAGGACTTCTCACTCGGTCGCGAGAGAGATTATTACGCCAACGCATTTTTCTCATGGAGCCGGGATAAAGGTTGTCTTAGGCGATGTCCTCCTTCGGGAGAACTTTCCTCTCGTTCGCGAGAGAAAACTTATGTTCAGCTTTTGTGTTAGAGCTGCGGATCGTCGGTCAGGCCTTGAGTCTGTTTCCGACGCCGCGGAGTTTGCTGATCCACCAGGGGCGGTGGCAGAGCTTTCTCCAAAGCAGGCTTCCCCTTCGGAGGAACGAGTCTCATACTCGAGAGAAGACCACCTTTGGACATCAGTTGTCCCCCTTACGCTTATGGTTCTCCTCCAGGATCGGAGCGAGAGTCTTGCCTAAAGTGACGTTCTCCTGTGGGAGAACAAACCTCCCCAGCAGAGGATGTATCTTTAGATCTGTGTTAGTCTCCCCCTCGGCCCGAGTCTGCTCAGCGTTCCTCTCCGGAGGATCGTAAGGTGGAAGGGGTTGTGACCCCTCTACATCCTGGACGTTCTCCTTGGGCTGTGAGGAGACGTTTTTTTGAACCAGCTGGTTCTTCTCACAGTGATCGTGAGCCTTCGGGCTCTCGTCATGTTCATTCTGCGGGTTCTCATGACCTTAGGAGTCCTTCGGGCCTCCGTCACGCTGTACTTTTGAGTTCACACAACTTGGAATCTTTGAGTTTCAGTTACGCTGAGCCTTCGGGCTCTCGTTATGATGGCTACGCTGATCCTGCGGGCTCTTACCATCAGTCACACTGACCCTTCGGTGTCTCGTGACAGGGAAAACTTCCCATTGCGCTATCCCTTCGGGGTTTCGCAACACAGGTTGCTGAACCCTTTAGTCACGCTGACACTCCGGTGTCTCGTGACAAGGAAACTTCTGTTTCCCGTTGCTCTGACCCTTCAGGGTCTTGCAACACGACCTCTAGAGGTTCACGTAATCATGCTGAACCTTCTGGTTCTCGTGAAACAAGTCGCCAAGAGTTTTACTCTTAGGAAAGAGAGTCTTCGGACTCTCATCGAGCGGAGTGTTTGCCCGTGCGCAACCAACTTGGTGCGTGCAGCCAGCACTGCAAGCGTTACAATTGTCATTGAGTGTTGCTTTAATGACGAGTCTCTTCGGATTCTTGTCGCGCGAAGTGTTCGCATGCTATCAGTGCAACGCGCGTGACCAACTCTACGCATGTGACAATCATCATCGAGTATTACTTTAATGACAGAGATTCTTTGGACTCTCGTGGTGCGAAGTGTTCGCGCGCGATCATCTCAGAGTTTTCAGACTCTCGTGGCACGAAGTGTTCGCGAGCGCGCGTGACCATCGTCATCAAGAGTTTTACTCCTATGACAGAGAATCTTCCGACTCTCGTCGCGTGAAGTGTTCACTACGCACGTGACTATCGTCGTCAAGAGTTTTACTCGAACGACACTTTTCAGACTCTCGTTGCGAACGCTACCAACACTACGCGCGTGACCTTCGTCATTAAGAGTTTTACTCTTATGTCAGAGTCTTCGGACTCTCGTCACGCAAAGTGTTCGCTCGCGCGCGACCATCTCTACGCGCGTCACTATCGTCATCATGAGTTTTACTCTTAAGACAGAGAGTACTCGAACTCTCGTTGCGCGGAGTGTACATAAGCGTGCGACCATCTCGGTGCACGACACCAACTCTACGCTCGCGATCAACGTTATTTTGAACCCTAAGGCTCGCACAGCCCACTTAATGTTTTCAATTGCCTCAGAGACAGCAGTTGCCCATGCGATAACGCCCAGGCCCTATCCTTAAGAGTAGGCCTATGCCACTCTTGCCTGACGGTAAGCCTCCCGGGTGTAAGAAACCTGCCGAGGTTCCAAAACCCTGAGGTATGTCTGCTGCGTAGGGGTTTCTGTCTCCCTACAGGTAACTATGTCATAGTTCCTTTGGGTTCTGGTCCCGTGGGGTTCACGTAACACGATTCCTGAAGATTCCATCAGAAATCAGCGACAGAGTTCCTGCGGGTTCTCGTCACAACATCCCTTAGGGTCGTGAGAAAGGAAGTCACGAAGTAGATTCTGAACCCCTAGGTTCTCGTCGCGCCAAATCTCTCGGTTCCCGCGATCCAGAGTTTTTACTGAAAACTCTATGGTTGACCTTCTCCCCTCCCTACGGGATGGGTCTTCCAAAAGAGTGACTTGATACGTCATTCTACACTCCCAGCTGATTACTATGTCAGCTAGGCTGGTCTCGCCAGCACCGATCCTTTCATTTTCGAACAAACCACTGTCATCTTCCCTCCACCCTCCCACTTCGAGTGGTTGGGTTAGCAGACGGAAATTAGCAGGGAATGAAAAAAATTTTAAATTCCAGTTCATTTCCCCTGGCAGGCCTTGCCTGAATTAGACGGTAGTTTTCTTGCTTGCGAGAAAGCGGTCGATGGCAATTATGTCTGGTCTTCTTGAAGCAAACCCCCACATACGAGACACCCTTTTCGGGAGACACTCGTTCCTGAGAAGTTTTACAGAACTTCAACGGGAGTTGTTAAAACTTCATAAAGGCCGTAAGCCTTCCCAAAGCATGTGCTCTATCCAAGACAAAACGGTGAGTTTATTGTCAAAGACTCGAGTTCTACCGTTTGATTGAGTCAGCCGCTCTCGTCATTGTACCTCGGGTACGTCGATTTACCCTTTTACACGATAGACTTCTGAGACTATTTTTATTCTACCCTTACAGGGTTATAGTCTCAAACAATTAGTCCCGAAAGAGCAGTGTTATCTTACGTCTTAGAACGAGAGCAACATCGTGGGCAGCTTTTCATTACGTTTACGAACGTTTCAAACCCCGCCCACGGGGAGCCAGACATCCTTGTCCGTGTATGAACGCTGGCTAGCTCCTCCCATAAAGAGGAAGGGCAAACCAAAGGAGAAATACTGTAATCACTTTTATAACTGTATATTTTGTTTGAGAACGTGTGCGCTCTCATTCAAAAAATTATTACAGCTAGTCAATGATAAAAAATTCCTTGGCCAATAATGTTACGATTCGTCGCACCTACATTATTCCCACAACCAGATTCATTACAAACGTTTCCTGAAGGTAGAGATTACGCATGGCCTAGTGCAGACGGGCAAGTACATATGCGTGCAAGCGATCTTTCTGCCAATAAGGGCTATATACATCTTGCAATTAGAACTCCATTCTATCAAGTTGTGTAGCTATATCCCTTACTGAAACCAGGTTATTCAGTACATTACTTGGCTACTTTCTTTTAACCAGACATACGGCATTTACGTTCGAAAGCCTTAGTCTCCTACAATGACTTTGACCAGAAACTTCTCATAAGCATATCTGTTCCCTAGTAGGTAACATTCAATATAAATGCTAGTTTACCGATCGGAGACGGAGAAGTACGAACGTTTTTGTCCTAAGAAGGAGAAATCTCTGTTACAAACGTTTTCAACGTTCTCCAACTGAGTTCTGGACACGACTTTAAGTCGAGCTACGCCCGTATGCTTGTCATGCTCACAGCTCGGTGTTACTACTTGTAGTAGACTTATGCTTATTTCCCATCCAACAATAGATTGAAGATACGTCTCAATCTTTTCTTGGGGTTTGTTGTTTGCGTTCGGTAATTACCGTACAGTTTCCTGTCCGGAAGGCGATCTCTATGGAGATTCGCCCTTATAACGTAAGGTGCACTGATTAACTGGTTTACCGTTTGGTATTGGTCTTATTCGGCCAACCATACTAGACTAGGGGCAGTTGGAGGGAGGACAGGCTGTTCCCCTTCATTGCAAGAACGTGCAAATAGTTGCATGTCTCAACATCACCTCGAGATGTGTGAGTAATTTGTATTTTTCCTAATATACAAACCTGGAGCTATTTATACAAATTGGCCCGCCACCCTTTCCCCCAAGAAGTCCTGCCATAAAGCAAAGTGGTTACTCAGCTGAGAGGTGTGAGTGAGCGGGGTAGCCAGTCTACCCCACCCGCTAACTAGCGGATGGGGTAGTTATCCCTCACTAAAATTATCATGGCTCGTCTTTCTGCTACGCCGAAAGTATACCCCGATAGATAGCTCCAGGTTTGTTTACTAGGAAAAGTACAGATTACTTACAAGTTTGTTATTTTTCTTTACTCGAGTTTGTCGAAAAGCCAGGTAATATCAATGATTTAATTCCGGGGAAAACTAACAGTATATATATATAATAAATTGCTTGAATCTCAGGTTAGATTTTAGAAAGTAAGCAAATAACATAAAAAATATAATTGGTGGCTGAGAAGGGGACAGATCATACAGGGGAATGAAATGCTTACTATTTTCTAATAAGTACAAAAATAGTTTTATTATGAGCAAAGGAGATAAGGAAATTAATACCTTGGTGAGATGTATATATCTCCATACAGAACCTCCCATGAACCAAACCTGCCAACATTTAATCCACAGACAGTTTATATAAGTAAAACCAAAGACCAACACAACGGTATATATATTTGGGCCAAACTCCAATGCAATTTGAATAAGCTTGAGTTATAATCAAAGGTATTATAAGACCAGGTTGCACATCTGATCTGTCTCTACATTCTCACCTTTACATCAGAAAGACAAATAAAAAATTATGTAATAAATTAAGAAAAAACTTATCATCAGTGCTCTGCTCAAAAGGGACGGCCAAATATCACATTCAGCACAGCAACTTCCCAAGGCCATGTTACAAAAATCTACCTATTACAGCACACCAATGCACGCCACAGTGTGGACGCTACTGTTGCCTGGGTGGTCTAATGATCTCACTAAGCAATACCACCGCTACAATAAACACCCAAACGCAAAAGTTATCAGCAGCCAACCCCGGCAGCTAAACTTGAAAAATACCCAAGCTCTGAAAAAATACGCAACTCCCAGATGGCAATATATGAAAACACTGAATATCCAAAGGTCTCTTACGTTAAACTCAAAACAAAACTGAATACTTTACTTTATAAGAACTTCAAAAACCAACCTCTTACTTTGGTTCTTAAGGATTACGAGCAAAGCTCTGATAGGAAATATTGGTGATTGAAATGATAAACCCTTTACAAATATAAATATATTCTATTAAAAGATTTACAATAATACAGAAGAATTAACACAAAAAATTAAATTACTCAAAATATTAAATCTTAACAAAACTTTAGATGAAGACAAGAAAATGTTACTCTATTAAGATTTTACAATAACTTGTTTCACTGGAATTAATTTATGAAAATATTTGATTTTGATAATTAATGGAAAGAGTTAACACTAATGAACATACAATACTGAAATTTACATATATGTAATTGTTACACTTACATCATTTAGTTCACACAAGGTTACCGAACACTTAAGCAAAATAAATACACCACTGTTTAACCTAAATCTCACAGGGTCAGTCACAAACATTTATACTAAACTATACTTACATAAACACTCTACAGTTGAATTAACATTCAACAGTTTCATAAACGTTTGAACACATAATACACGATATATGTTGGATAGAAATTGCTAATCACGTTTGACAGTAAAACACTATTGGCACTTGAGAGGAGAGAGGGCTGGCTGACATTGGCTCTTACAAATGTATAGGCTGGAACTCTTCTGCTGCTTAAGCATTCCTTGGGCCATATATATGGACTTAATTCGTCTTGAAAATTCTAATAGATCATTCTCATGGCATGGGGGGGGGGGCGGCAAGATCTAGCGGCGTAAGGTTGCCAATGTAGTAAATTTGAAGAAGGGGTTACTGACATTGCTTACGAGGCAACCATCTCTCGGCTAACTCCGCCTACCTCCCTACCTACCTACCCGTTGAGATACTACTGCTAGAGAGTTATTAGTTCCTTTGACTGGCCAAACAGTACTACATCGGATCCCTCTCTCTGGTCACTGCTCATTTCATCTTTGCCAACACGTACACAGAATAGTCTGGCCTATTCTTTACACATTCTCCTCTTTCCTCATACACCTGACAACACTAAGATTACCAAACAATTCTTTTTTGCTCAAGGGGTTAACTACTGGACTTTATTTGTTCAGTGGCTACTTTCCTCATGGTAAGGGTAGAAGAGAGACTTTTAGCTATGGTAAGCAGCTCTTCTAGGAGAAGGACACTCCAAAATCAAATCATTGTTCTCTAGTCTTGGGTAGTGCCATAGCCTCTGTATCATGGTCTTCCACTGTCCTGGGTTAGGGATCCCCTTGCTTGATGGTACACTCGGGCACACTATTCTATCTTGTTTCTCTTCCTCCCCTGTTATTTTGAAGTTTTTATAGTTTATATATGAAAGATTTATTTTAATGTTATTGTTCGTAAACTTCTCTTGTAGCTTATTTCCTTTCCTCACTGGGCTATTTTTCATGTTGGAGCCCTTGGGCTTATAGCATCCTGCTTTTCCAACTAGGTTTGTAGCATAGCAAGTAATAATGATAATAATATTCAATTTGAGGATTTTCATGCACTTTCTAATCACGTGGAAACATAAGAATTATGTAATCCCTCGTGTTCATACCTTGTGTGGGTCATACGGCATACCTAGACGAGATTACACAAGACTTCTTAACAAAATATGTGAAATAAAAAGTTAATTCTTAATGATAACAAATCTACACATACTGAATTGAAGGAAAATACAATTACATGAAAGACGAAAGTCTTATGTAATTTACATACATTACTTAAACCTGCATGAGTGAAACTCACCTTATGAGCTGGCTATACATTTCCTAAATACACAAATAAAATACATGAATAAACCATTTACTCTTATACTAGACCAGCTTCGTAAAGGTTATCTCTGGCACACCCTATTTTTTTTTTCTTGTATTTTTTAATTGGTGTGTTGGGCAGGCTTAATGGAAGAGCCATGGATGCCTGGGGGTTTGTCAAGAGGTTGTCTTTTCCTTATCTGATTCTTTTTCTTCTCAAAACCATCCTTACTGTCCTCCCTTCAGTTGAAGAGGCTATCCTGTAGGCTATTTAGCCTTGCATGGTGTATCGGCTCCTCCATGTTGACCAGTTTTCCGCCTTTTTTCTATAATTTATGGGTTTCATCAATCACATTATTTATACAGTATGATATTCTTTTGTGCTCAGAAACTTTGGTTTCTAATATGAGACACTCATCTGAGCTCCTAATAATTGGTTTTAGGAAGCCAATAATGTTGAAAGATGATGCCATCCTTAGGGCCAGGGGAATGGTGGTGTATATCAGGACTGAGTACCCTGCTTCTCATAAGTCCTGCTATGAATGTGGATGTCATGAGATTCAGGTAATGAAAGTTTATGGAAGGCATAACAACTTCTATTTGTGTTTGATCTACCGGAATCGAGACATGAATGATTCTATCTTCGATTATCTTTTTACCACTATGGCTAAGATACAAGAAGATGACAGAAAAGCCTATTTTGTCTTTGTTAGTGATTATAATGCTCATAATAGGGAGTGGTCAAGTTCTGTTTCTCTTACTGATCCCCTTGGCATGAAAGCTGTAGACTTTGCCCCTGGATCAGGCTGTGTGCAAATCATAAGTGAAGCTACTCACAGGTCTGGGAATTGTTTGGATCTCGTATACACCGACTCCCCTGGCGTAATAACAATTAAGGCTGGTTCTCCAGTCGGGACATCTGATCATGCGTTGATTTCATTAGTAGTGAAGAGTATAAATATATATATATATATATATATATATATATATATATATATATATATATATATATATATATATTTATATATATATATATATATATGTATATGTATATGTATATATATATATGTATATATATATATATATATATATATATATATATATATATATATATATGTGTGTGTGTGTGTATATATATATATATATATATATATATATATATATATATATTATATATATCTATCTATCCATCTATCTATCTATCTATCTGTGTGTGTATGTATGTATTTTTGACAGATACTGTAGACAGTCATTAGCAACAACCCTGAAGATTATGAAGATAAGTAAACTGACCAGACTCTTCTTCTCAGCTGGGAACATAGCGATTATCCATATAATCCTCTTGATGGGAAATGCATAAATAGAGAATACAAGTTTGTTCCGACAAGAGATACTTACCTTGGACTACTTTCATAGGAGGATTGGTATAAACCACTCCACTCCGACCAATTTGATTCGATTCCCACTCCCACAATGCCCTGCCGGGACCCGGTCACCATCTTGACCTCAGGTCCTCAGTTCTAGTTTGGTCGTCGGTCCGTGAACAACGCTCCGACCTCGCTCCCGCTCTGATCCTGACCTCGTGGTTCCCACGTGGTCTCCTGGTGTTCCCTGTGTTCCCTTGTGTTTTCCCGTATCCTTTCTTTTCCCTGTGTGTGTTTCATTACCCTGTGATGGAGACTTATCGTCGTTGCCCTGGGCCTTCTGCAGAGAAAGCGTGAGGCGCTTTCTTGTCCAAGGAAGAGGTTGACCCGCATTCTCTTTGTTCCACGTGTCAGGGACAAAGGTGAGCGAAGGATTCTACTTGCCCTGAATGCGTCCTTTGGCCCGACTGGCAATGGAAGTTAGTCGGGATGAAGAAGACGACGACCAAGAAGGAGAAACTTACTATGCCGAAGGAAACCTCGGTAGAGTCGTCCTTGGCCAGGACGACTCCGGTACAGGTGAAGTCCCAAAGGTCTGTTGCCGGGCCTCAACCGATTGTTGAGCCCGTTGTTTTGTCGGGTGAGGCCCCTGCGGCGGATCCCTTGTTATCATCTTTGTGGGCGCGCTTGCGCCTTGTGGACCCCTCCATGGAGGAGTTTGTAGCCCAAACTCGTGGTGCGGAGGTGCCCCCCTTGTTAGCGGTTCCGGCCGTAACCCCGGTAACCGATCTGCCTTCTCTGTTTACTGTTCCAGGTCCGTCATCGGGAACGTGCGATCCATATCGTGAGCGTTGTGTGACGGGCTCTTCCAATGCTGTTCCGCCGTCCTGGTCTACCGTGCCAAGGACCCCGGGTAGTTCGCCGAGACGTCGAACAGCCTTGGGACAAAGGAGACCTCGGAGTGTGATGCACCCACCCCGAACCGTCTCCCTCGGTCGGGTCGGCGACCCACGTGCTGGGGAAGATCGGGTCAGTGATCCCGCGGGATGGCAAACCTCACAAAAAGAAGAGAGCCAAGCGTTCTCCTTCTTTCTCCGACGGAGACTGATCTTTGGACGGGACCTCCTCGTAGAGTTCCCCCTCCCGTGAGAGGAGAAGGCATAGGGGGTGCAATAGGAGCCGTTCGCGGTCTTTTTGAGAGTACGGTACTCTAGGAGATATACTAGGTCGTCTCGGAGGAGGCACAGGCGCCGTATTAGCAGCAGCAGGAGGAGGAACAGGCGGCATTGCAGACATGGCAGTTTCCAATCACCAAGGAAGGCTGGTAGGGGTTCCCCCTTTCTCACTGCAGCAGGGGCTGCCCATAGGACCGGGGACCCCGTGAGGAGAGCGCGGCCCGTGGTCTGCTCCCGGAGCTCTCCCGTCGGTCCATCGGCTGCCCACCCAGCGGCAGGCCCCATTCGGCCAGGATTGGATAGGGATCTCACAGAAGGAGCCTTGAGGTGTGAGCTCCCCAGGCTGGGGGAGGCCCCGTTCGAGTGAGGCGGGCAGACCCATGACGGCTCCCCCCCACCCCCAGTGGCGCCCCTCGACACTGGTCCCTCCGTTTGGGTGGATCCTTCGGCTACCCCCGCAGGCTCGACGATCGAGCCCCACCGTGAGGATGAGTTCCTGGTGGAGGAAGATGACGAGTGGGGGATCTGGTGTTGCCGGACGCAACACCAGAGGAAACTTCAATGTTCCGGAGGGGTTCTGGCCTTGATCCGGGCCCAGAATAACCTGAGTGAGGCGGAGGAGCCCAGGGATCTGGACTTTGCCACGGTGGTAGACTGGGCCCTGTGGACAGTGCCTAAGGATTCCAGGCCCAATGTCAAGCTCCCCTCCTCAGTCGACTTTCTTAAGCCAAGAGGTTAGTCAATTCTTTCGTGGCAGCGCCCAAGAATTCCCTCAAGACCAGAAACTCCAGGAAGTTGATGGCCTTTCAGAGGAGCCAGGTGAAGCTCTACACCCCTGAAGGCTCTTTGGGGGGGCCCCTTGGACATGGAGGAGTCGGTGGCCGTATTGTCGCAGGACAGGTTGGACGAGCGAGCCATGGCTCCTTCCCTCACCTTCTCGTTGCAGGAGTCCCTGTCGATGGAGGCCTCCGGTTGGTCCCTGGCCCATGCCATGTCCTGGTTGGACTTGTGGTCTGCGGCAGTGCCCACTTTCCACACTAACCACGATCTCTCCTATGAGACAGACCTGAACCTCTTCCGGGAGCTTCTCTGGTCCGGGGCCAAGGCCATTAAGTTCTCCTCCGCTCAAGCTGGGACCCAGGGCACCAACAGGGTCTTGCGGAGGAGAGAGACTGTCTTGAGCAAGGGTGCTCGAAGTATTCCGGACAGAGATGCCAGGTTACTAAGGAACTCCCCAGTGGAAGGGGAAGGGCTGTTTCCAGAGAACCTGGTGGAACAGACGATGGAGAGACTCGTAAAGGAAGGCAGGGCTCCCAGCGGTTTTCATCAACCACGACAGGCTCCCTGGAGACCTCCGAAGCAGCAGCCGGACGCCTCAACCAGGTCTTGGGATTCCTCCCACCGGCCCTCCTTCAAGGCCCCTCGAGGATCCTTGGACCCCCTCAAGCCCAGGCCCTCTGCCCCCAGGAGAGCCACAGGAGCCCGGTTCTTTAAGAGGAGATAGCACGAGAGGCCCCATACCACTATCACAGCCACTGGTGGGGGGATGCCTCCAGAAACATAGGCAAAGTTTGGAGAGTTGTGGAGCCGACCCATGGACGGTGCGGGTTCTGAAGGAAGGCTACGGGATCCCCTTCCTGGACGAGATCCCTCCCCTGGTAAGAGACCCTGGAGCGGACACCTTTGCATCTTGGGATCGCTCCCACAAGGAAGCCCTCCAGGCGGAGATCTTCGCCATGTTACTCAAGGGAGCCCTCCAACCGGTGTCGGACAACTCCCTGGGCTTCTACAGCAGACTCTTTCTGGTCCAGAAGTCCTCGGGCGGTTCGAGGCCCGTGATAGACCTCTCGGTCCTAAATAGGTCTATCAGGAAAACCCCATTCAAAATGGAAACTCCAAGGTCGGTCTTGGCGGCCATAAGGAAAGGGGACTTTATGATTTCCCTGGACCTGAAGGACACCTACTTCCAGATCCCAGTCCATCCCTCAAGTCAAGTAGGAATTACCTCAGGCTGAAGTGGGGTCAGGTAACTTACCAATTCACCACTCTATGCTTCGGCCTATCCACGGCCCCTCAGGTTTTCACAAATGTGTTCTCCCTGGTGTCGGAGTGGGCTCACAAACACAACTTCAGACTCCTGCATTACTGTACCTGGACGATTGGTTGCTGCTTTCAGTGTCAGAGGAACTCTTGGAGCAGCAACGGGATGCTCTGTTAACCTTCTACGTGGAGCTGGGTATCATAGTAAATATGGAGAAATCCCAGCTAACACCAGTAAGAAGGACGGTATACTTGGGGTTGGAGCTGGACACGACCTTGGCAAGGGCCTTCCCCTCCGAGGAGCGCATCAGGAACCTTGGGGAGATTTCCAGGCCATTCATCCAGGGCCTCCCTATAAGGGCCAAGGACTGGCAGAGGCTTCTGGGTCACCTGGCCTCCCTAGAGAAACTGGTCCCTCAGGGCAGGATCAAACTGAGGCCCCTTCAGTGGAACCTAAAAGATCACTGGTGCCAGACCAGTCCCCCAACTCAGGTGGTCCCACTGTCCCCCGGTGGGAGGGTGGCCCTACAGTGGTGGTCCCTGCCGGAGAACTCCAGGCGGGGCAGCCCTCTGACGGTTTCCCCCCCGGAGACGTTGCTCTTCACGGATGCCTCCAAGGAGGGTTGGGGCGGCCACCTGGCCGCTCACACAGCACAAGGCCAGTAGTCACAGGCAGAGAGGGCTCTCCACATCAATGTCCTGGAGATCTTGGCCATCCAGAGGGCCCTGTCAATCTTCGAAGGGGAGCCAGAGGGCAGGACAGTAGCCCTGACGTGTGACAACGCCACAGTGGTGGCGTATGTCAAGAAACAGAGAGGCCTTCGCTCAAGGGAGCTTTGCCGCATAACAGAAAATATCCTGGAATGGGCCGAGATGAAACACATAGACCTCACGGCTCGGTTCATTCCGGGAAAATGAAACGTCATAGCGGACAGTCTCAGTAGGAAGGGCCAGGTCCTAAGCGCCGAATGGTCCCTGAACCCTCAGGTGGCCAGGGAAGTTTGAGAGGTGGGGTTCCCCTGTGATAAACCTGTTCGCGACGAAACTGAACACGAAACTCCCGGTCTACTGCTCCCCGGTACCAGACCCAGGGGCCGAGATGGCAGACGCGTTTCAGCACTCCTGGGACAACATGGACATCTACGCCTTCCCACCCTTCGGGGTCCTTAGGAGGGCCTTCGGGGTCTTCAGGAGGGTGTTGAACAGGCTCCTCCGGTCCAGGGGCGCGATGATGACCCTCGTGGCTCCGTGGTGGCCCGAGAGGGAGTGGTTCACAGACCTTCAGGCTCAAGTGTCATCCCTCGTGGCCTCTTCCTATAAGAGAACACCTGTGTCAGTCGCACTTCCTAAGGTTCCACGAAAACCCGCAGATGCTCTCCCTTCACGCAAGGCGACTATCGAGGGCCTGCTGAAGAGAGATGGTTTCTCTGGTTCAGCGGGCTATTTGCGAAAATCCTTTGCCACTGTGTATCAGGCCAAGTGGACTACCTTTTGCAAATGGTGTAGGAATAAGGGAATAAAGCCACTGGGAGCTTCCATCCCCTTGATAGCAGACTACCTAATCTTCCTGAGGATGGAGAAGAGTCTCGGTACCAGCAGTTAAAGGTGTTAGGGCTGCCCTGGGGCAGGTCTTCAAGTTAAAAGGCCTGGACTTAGGTCCCTCAGATCAGTTACCCATGCTGATCCGCAACTTCGAGCCGTCATGCAAGCCTCTAAAATCCCCGCTTGGGATGTCGCCAGGGTCCTGGACACCCTGAAGAGACCCCCATTCGAGCCCCTGAAGGATATCTTGGACAGGGAGCTCACGTTGAAGACAGCCTCCCTGTTGGCCTTGGCATCCTCCAAGAGGGTGAGCGAACTGCATGGACGCAAAACCCCTTGGTGGTGGATTCAAGGATCGAGGAGTTCTCTGTTCCAGTGATAGCCTCCTCGGGGTACCCAGAAGACTTACTCCTATGCCCGATAATAGCAGTCAAGAAGTACTTGAGTAGGGCAGCCAGGTACCGCCCGGGTCTCTCCTCCCTCTTCATCTCCACGGGCCTGGTCAAGAAGGCAGTGTCGAGGAATACGGTCTCCTTTTGGTTGAGAGAGGTCATTAGGAGGGCTTTTGAAACTTCCAGAGTGCCTCCCCCCAAGCATGCTAAGCCTCACGACATCAGGGGCTTGGGTACCTCATTGGCCATATCCAGGAACATGGCAGTTTCTCAGATCTTAAAGGCTGAAGTCTGGAAGAGGCAGTCTACTTTCACAGCCCATTACCTAAAGGACGTAACGAGGAGGACGTTAGATACCTTCTCGTTAGGTCCGGTGGTAGCAGGCCTGCAGCAGGTGTGGAGGTCTTACGAGGTTCCGTCGCGATAGGGTTAGTGATGCACACACGTCCCCCGTATCCTTTCTGAACCTCTCCCTGCGTGCCCTGTGCCCTTAGAGCGGGAGGAACATATGTGAGTTTGAATAGGTGAGTTATCAATTGATTGCTAAGTGTATTTTTGATGTGCGGTATATGATTCTCAACCCCCCCCCTGGCTATGCCCATACGTCTACCCTGGGGTTTCTTGCCCCCTGAGGCCAGGGTGGCCCTGGTCCCAGTTCACCCCCTCCTCCTAAGCCTGAGTCTCCTATGAAAGTAGTCCGAGGTAAGTATCTCTTTTCGGAACAAATTAGAAATTTTAAGTAATTTCTATTTTTCCCAACGATACTTACCTCGGACTACTTTCGGGTTATAGCCCTCCCATCCGTCCCCTGGTGAACTGGCCCTCAGAGAGTGGGTGAAGGTTGGAACTAGAACTGAGGACCTGAGGTGAAGATGGCGGCCGGGTCCCGGCAGGGCATTGTGGGAGTGGGAATCGAATCATATTGGTCGGAGCGGAGTGGTTTACTGTATACCAATCCTATGAAAGTAGTCCGAGGTAAGTATCGTTAGGTAAAATAGAAATTACTTAAAATTTCTGATATTTCTGCTGACATATCACTGATATTATCATACAGTGAATATTTCTTTTTATCTTATTTTCCCAAACATCAGGAAGGACTTTTTCTTAATATAATGCAAAAACCTTTGGTAAAAGAATATTAAGGTGCTGACATGGATGTATCTCATTTTCCACCCTTGGTAATGATTTAATCGACAAGAATCCATATTTGGTCATTCCGCAGCATGTGCACAATCGTCTGAGCAACCAGATATGGTCATTCGGCAGTGAAGTGGTTAAATCCACACAGCACTTACAATGAAATCTGATAGCCCCGGGCAAAAAATATGCCTTATCTACATTTTCACTTATGAAACATGGGTTTTAAGTGATAATAGATGAAGTAAGATATATATGAAAATATCTTTTGAAGGCTAAATACATTTTTAGAAATGTAACATATTTCAATAGACTCCTTGACACTATAGCCAATCCCCGGAATACTCTGTGTCCATCTTATACTCACACTCGCTGTCAATGCACACTCAAGTCTTTCAATCTTCAGCTGATAACCCTCATGGAATAAGTTACGAAGTCATGCACACCAAAAGGAGAATTAGTCGGTTAGGAGAAATTACGCAGGCAAAAATAGATAATAAATAAAATAATAGAAATAAATAAATAAGATTATATAAACCTTTCTCACAGTAGTAGCCTAATTCCAAACTATATTTCCATACCAAAAATAAATTTTAAAAAAATATAAAGTGCGCACACTTTTAACGTGATACAATTGTTTTTATTTTGAGTTTATCATTGATAATACGAAATCGTTCATCATCAACTCTGCTACTTGAGGTTATGGTCTTTTTCTTAAAAAGTTACAACACACTGGTTAGCTTCGAGCATTTAAGAGCTTAATCTGCTTTTAGGGATAAGCAGATTAGGTTCCTCCCTCAGAGGATGAGATGTCCACAGTATTTTGAGTTTGAAATGAACTATTCTGAAAAAGACCCTGATCTGACGGCCAAATGTATTTTGCACGAGTTTGGTGTCATTCATTTCCTTCCTATACATTACTCATTATTAGTGAACATCAACTTAAGTGTGCCAAGTGCAGTTGTAATGCATTTCATGTGTTTTGCTTTGTACATTTTCCCCCAACTAATTTATTTTACCTCTGTGCTCCTTTTTTGTGTTCTACCTAGCTTCCCAGCTTTTATTTTTATATACAGGTATAGCTCAAATTTTTTTTTTTTATCTAAACAGATCACTCAAGGCCAGCCCCTTTTTAAAATCTGAAATATGCTTGGCCTGGGTAGATTATTTTATAATTTTTGTCATCACCAGGTTCGATCTGAAGTCTCTGGATGTTGAAGGCCCCGAGGATGGTGATGGAATCAAGAAAGCAAGAGATGGAATCCATCAGCTCATTGAAGATGAAATTAAAGCCGGGATCTCTAATGAACGAATTATGTTAGGAGGTTTCTCTCAAGGTGGAGCTTTAGCCTTATATTCAACCTTTACCTACTCCAAAACACTCGCCGGTGTTGTTGGTCTGTCTTGTTGGCTTCCTCTAAGAAATGAGTATCCCCAGGTATGTTACGGTTACATTTACAAACCCTCCATCTGAATTTAATGATTTTGATTGTATGTGAATATTTCTAATATACTATAATAATTTTTATAAAAGTCTCAGTTATTTTGAGACAATTATTGTCTCTAGTTAACTATGTAGCAGGTAAAGGTATCTTGAAAGTTCTAAGGATTATTTTTTCAGATATGAACATTAAAATTTATAGTAAATAATAGCTGCCTATCTTTAAAATCATGTTAATTTATGCTATTTCTGTTTGCAATTAAAGTTAACCGTAAAGAGAAAGCCTTATATGTACAGTACAAAACTAATAGAGGTTATGTGGGTCCCTTTCACTGCAGTGGATTTAATTTAGTATACTAGTGCCATTACTTAAAGGGTTTTGTCCTGTCCATTTTGCCCCCTACTGTGCCCAATGTTTAGTCTCCAATTTTACCTTCATTCATTGTTTCTTTCATTTTGCTGTCCAATTTCTCACGTTTAACTTCTATGTTATAGTGCTACTTTGGGTGTTTACTGTACTTATGCCTCGATGCTGAATGTCCATCCTGTCCTTAATGCCTGGCCACATGACCCAAATTCTTAAGTATATTAACATTCTTTTTAATATCAATTGCGATTTTTTCCCTTTCCTTTCAGGACTCTTCCTGTTGTTACAAAATTAAATAATTGTCATTGTCCTATCTCTCTCACATAACCAAATACTGTAGCATACAGTTTAATCAGGTTATAAAGTGAAAGGCTAAGGTCCTTTGTCACATTCTTGAAAAAAATGCCATTCCATTTACTTTGAAAATGGGATAAGAATCCACCTCATATAATTCCTTTCCCTTTCATGACAGCTTTATAATACTGTGTTCCTACGCTTATTTGTTCGTACACGAATACGAAGCCTCAAACGTTAATAGAAGTATGGCTCCAGTGAAGCTGGAACAGCCATTAAGTTTTTGACAAGGTAAATATATTTGCCTGGGGCATGAAGGGTACAGTATGTCCCTCCCACTCGACAGTTAGAGCAACCCTCACTTTGACTTCAGGCGCTGTTGTGTACTGACGTACTTCCTCGTATCCTGCTTTGCATGTTGCTTTCCCCCGTCAAGCCTGGCCAAGGATGCAGCTGGTATATAAGTAAGACCAACTTAGATCCCTTGCAACTTTGTAGCTTCTGCAGAAGTATGACTGCTCACAGTCTACCCTCTGTGAAGAGTGTAGGGAGGGGCCTCCTATGCAGTGGGTGGAGTGTTTGAAGAAGTAATCTTAGAGGTATTCATCAGCATCAGACTTGACAACACCCAAGGTGATGCTGAAGAAAGTCTTCAGCTCCCTCCCAGCTTTGAGTATGAAACCCTCTGTCTCCCATTTGTCATCTCTTAGGGCTGTGTACTCGGATGAGTTTGTGAAGGGAAAGGAGTTTCTGTCTTGGGCTGAGGGAGTCCTTTGAGCTAAGACTTGTCTTCCACTAGCAAGTAGTACCCCCAGTCTCTCAAAATAACCCTATTGCTATGTCTTGTTGACGATACTTGCAAGGACCTTGATCTTGTTGATTTGTACATAGGTCGAACTTGAAAAGTGAAGTTTCCATAGATTTAATTTGATGCGTCATGATTCAGCAATCTTTCAAATCATATTTTATCAATATTTTCTAATTGTATATCATTTTATTTCATTTTCTTGTTTCATAGGATATAAGCTCTATTAAAGCATTTTAACAGTCAGGAATTACTTAATATTTGTTTACCTTTGGCTATAATTAGCTGATGTGAAGGTCCAGCTACCGTATCAAAAGATTGAGCACATACGAATGGCGTATTTTTTATACAATTTCTTAATTTACATGATATCTAGACCTTATTATTAGTTATGGGAATACTCTCTCTCTCTCTCTCTCTCTCTCTCTCTCTCTCTCTCTAAAACATTTACTTTCGGTAGGTATCAGCTGATCTCAAGGTCCCACTACCGTATTATGATTATTCGCACATGCAGTACAAATAACACGGAGTTGTTTATATAATTTTCTTAACTTATGTGGAATCTCTTAATAGTGAATATTACATCAAGACCTATATGTTACAGGTTATCACAGTGTCCATACAATGTGTTTATAGACCTTAATATTAGTTATGTGAATCTCTCTCTCTCTCTCTCTCTCTCTCTCTCTCTCTCTCTCTCTCTCCTCTCTCTCTCTCTCCTCTCTCCTCTCTCTCATAATTTGCTTTTTAATTCACCATTAAATCTTCATATTTCTTTAGATATTAGAAATTCTTTGTATCATTGCTCGATTATTCGATAATGGGAACAATAAGGTTACTCAGTAATACAACAGTAATACAACAAAAGGAAATAATTTGGTTTGCCCGCGCCTTCCCCCATACATATGATTTATACTGTAAAAGAAAATATATTTCTACGAAAATATTTGTCCTATTAGTGTACTTTCTTTAAATAGATATCCATCTATTATCAGAGATGAAGTAAAACTAGTATAGAATCAAATTTACGCTAAGTATTATTATTATTGTTATTACTTGCTAAGCTGCAACCCTAGTTGGAAAAGCAGGATGCTATAAGCCCAGAGGCTCCAACAGGGAAAATAGCCCAATGAGTAAAGAGTAAAAAGGAAATTAAAATATTTTAAGAAGAGTAACGACATTAGAATAAATATCTCCTATATAACTATAAAAACTTCTAACAAAACAAGAGGAATAGAAATAAGATAGAATAGTGTGCTCGAGTGTACCCTTAAGCAAGAGAACTCTAACCCAAGACAGTGGAAAACCATGGTACAGAGGTTATGGCACTACCCAAGACTAGAGAACAAAGGTTTGATTTTGGAGTGTCCTCCTAGAAGACCTGCTTACCACAGGTAATGAGTCTTCTACCCTTACCAAGAGGAAAGTGGAAACTGAACAATTAGTGAAGTAACCCCTTGAGTGAAGAAGAATTGTTTGGTAATCTGTGTTGTCCGGTGTATGAGGACAGAGGAGAATATGTAAAGAATAGGCCAGACTATTCAATGTGTGTGTGTGTGTGTGTAGGCAAAGGGAAAATGAACCGTAACCAGAGAGAAGGTTCCAATGTAGTACCATCTGGCCAGTCAAAAGTCAGAAGTAGAAGAACGGATCAGCATACGGCTTAGACGTGGTCCTTGCCGTAGACGTTCAAGATGCCAGAGTGCTGAGAAATCTCTCGCCTCATAAAAAGTTCCGAGAGACTTCAAAGGCTAAGCAGTGTAGATGAACCTCCCTTAGCACAGACTACTAACAGATGGTGAGCTATTAACCCTACCTTCCCGCAGTCTCAGAACCCCAGACTTAGGTTTGACGTAGGCCTTTCCAACCAGACTAAGGACACACTTGAGTTTTTTAACAAAGTCTCCTCTGCTGAAAACTCGCTAAAAGCAAATCGATCTTCATAACTTCTGCCATTATCTCTGTCATGCCAGATACATTTTTACGTTACTTCTAGCACCTTTCAGACCCCACTTCCCATTGACCTGGATATGGCTAACTTGGTACCTTCAATGCCAGCAGAATGACTACGGAACTTACCAGCCACGATTTAAGGACCGGCTATGGCTAACATGGAGGTAGCAGTCATTCAAACTTGCTCGGGGATAGACCACTGGTCTGGGGCACTCTTTGGTTTTTCCGTATCTAGAAATCTCAACGACGAGAACGTACAGGAAGAGTTCAAGGAGCTTTCAAGATCTGACGCTAAAGCCATAAAGTTTATCCTCCACCAGATTGTTTTCCTTTGGGGAAATTGTGTTCTGAAGAGGAATGACTCAGTCTTAGCTAAATTCTTTAGACAGCTGTCCCCTAGAGATGTTACAGTTCTTAGGAACTCAGACCTAATTAGTTCTTCCTTTTTTTCCATCCTCAGATGTGACTAAGGCCAATGAGAAGTTAGAGGGCTGAGACCAAGCCCTATAGTAAGCAGAGCAGCGGCACAAAGGTTGCCTGCTCCTCAGAAACAAATAAAAAAAACTTGCCTTGTAGGCAACTGCCCTAACAGAGATGTCTTCTCTCCCCCACAGACACCCAATAGCCTGGGAGGCAGAATCCTATGCCTAACTTTTGTCGGAAAGGACATCCCTCCGGTCAAAAAGAATGTGGTGTCAGAGATTCACGCAATGGAGTTCATGTCCCCCAGCTTACCACCAGTGCGGTATGCTTACAATACCCTTGGCAAAGGTGGCAGAATTTAGGGCTGACCCTTGGACGATAGAAGTCCTTTGTTCAGGGTATTGGATCCCCTTCATAGACTGTCCATCTATAGACCTACTCCTAGCAGAGGATTTTTCCAAGTTGGTTAGCAAAGAAACAGTAGAGGAGGTCCTTAACGACTCCTGGCTTCCTCAGCAATCTATTTCTCGTAGAGAAGCTGACGGGAGGTTGGCGAGCTGTCATAGACCTCTCTGCTTGAGAATCCATCCTCCGCTCTTCAGGCCATCAGGAAAAACGATTACCTACTGACCATAGACCTGAAATGTGCTTACTTTCAGGTCCCCATCCATCCTGCCCCAAGGAAGTACCCAAGGTTTCCCTTTTGAGACAAGCTGTTCCTGTTCAAATGGCTGTGCTTTGGCCCATCTACAGCTCCCTAGATCCTCTTCAAGTTTTTGTCCTTGTCTCAGTCGGTGCACATGCCATGGACATCAGGCTCATGAGATGCCTAGACGACTGATTTCTCCTGGCAGAATCTCAAGCTCTTCTGCTGAAACACAGAGACCTATTACTGGATCTGAACCTGCAGAAAACCAGCCTCGTCCCTAACCAGTCCATCAGGTTTCTGGGCATTCACATGGACTCTGTGCAAACCAAAGCCTTCCTTGCTGCAGACGGTGGCAAGGTTCAGGACATTGGTAACAACCCTTCTGAAAGGGAATCTCGTGCCTGGCCTGATGTGGCAAAAGTTGTTAGGTCACCTCTCATTAGAGAAACTTATCCCCCTGAGGTGATGGCATCTGCACTCAGTGCAGTTGGTTCTAAAGACCCAGTAGTCACAAGTGTCAGACTATCCTGCAACCCTGCTGCGAGTACCTCGAGGTGATATCGGATCTCTTGTGGTGGCTGAACAAGGATAACCTGTTAGCGGGGAACCCCCCCCCCTTTCAGACTCCTCCCCCACAGCTCATGCTATTCACAGATTATTATATTTACTTGCTAAGCTACAAGCCTAGTTGAAAAAGCAGAATGCTATAAGGCCGAGGGCTCCAACAGGGAAAATGGCCCAGTGAAGAAAGGAAATAAGGAGACTATAAGAAAAAGTAACTAACAAATATAAAATATTTTAAGAATATTAACAACATTAATATAAATATTTCATATATAAACTATAAAAACTTAAAAAAAAAGAGGAAAAATAAGATAGAATAGTGTGCCCGAGTGTATCCTCAAGCAAGAGAACTCTACCCCTTGACAGTGAAAGACTATGGTACAGAGGCTATGGCCCTACTGAAGACTAGAGAACCATGGTTTGATTTTGGAGTGTCCTTCTCCTAGAAAAGTTGCTTACCATAGCTAAAGAGTCTCTTCTACCCTTACCAAGAGGAAAGTAGCCACTGAACAATTATATTGCAGTAATTAACCCCTTGAGCGAAGAAGAGTCGTTTAGTAATCTCAGTGTTGTCAGGTGTATGAGGACAGAGGAGAATATGTAAAGAATAGGACAGACTGTTTGGTGTATGTGTTGGTAAAGGGAAAATGAAAGCGGCGCAACTAGCGTTACTTCTCTTCGCAAAGACTGAAAGGTCACTCTGTGGTGTTGATGAGCGACAACTCCACAATAGTTACCTACATCTCCAAACAAGGAGGCTTAGCCTCTCTGCTACTATGCAACCTACCAGTAGATTCTCAAGTAGTCACAGGCCCAGCCAATCTCTCTCGGCAAGGTTTATCCCCGGAAAGAGAAACGTCATTGCAGGCCATCTGAGCCTTCAAGGGACGAATGGCGGTTCAGAGTGGTCTTTGCTTCCTTTAGTGGCGAAGAGAGTTTTGACTAAATGGGATTCTCAGTCTCTGGACATATTTGCTACCCACCTGAATTACAAACTCCTGGTGTAGTGCTCTCCAGTCCCAGACCAAGCTGCAGTGATGGAAGAGACATTTCAACACTTTTGGGATGGTCTAGACTTCTACGCCTTCCCACTGTTCTGTCTGAATCAGAATATCCAAAGCAGTCAGAGTAACGCTAGTATCCCCAAGATGGCCAGCAGCATAGTGGTACTCAGACCTACTGGAACAACTCACGGAAATACCAAGAGAACTTCCAGAATGGCCAAACCTGTTAAGCCATTCTCACATATAAGACAATTCCACAATGCAGTACATTGTCTATCCTTTCTCTTTTGGGTATTATCCAGCTTCTCCAAAGGAAATTTTTTTAAAACCAGCTGCGAAGCAGCTTTTCGGATACCTCCAAAAGTCTTGCACAGCAGTTTGCCAGGCAAAGGAAAATCTTTGATTGGTGTCATAGGGGGAATATTGCACCATTGAAAACCACTATTCCCTTGATTACAGACTTTTTAGTGTTCCTAAGGAACAAGAAGGCCCCATCAGTCACTGCGGTAAAAGGTTACCTCTCAGCATTAAGCCAAGTATTCAAACTGAAAGGCCGGGAACTCTCAGCTTTAATTAGAAGTCTTAAGCAGTCTTGCCTTCCTTAAGAACTAACCCCCCTCCCTACTAGGATGTGACAAAGAGCCTACGGTCCTTGAAAAAAGCCCTATACAAACCTATTCATAAAGCCTTAGAGATTTTACCTCAAAAACCATCTTCCTCCTTGCCTTAGCTTCAGGCAAGAGTGTGAGTGAACTACATGGTATATCTCATATTATATCACATTCTAGAAGGTGAAGAGAACTATGTTTGTCTTTGTTCCTGAATTTGTGGCCAAAACCCAAAATCCGGTTGATATTAATATCAGATTTGACTCTTTTACGATCTTGTCTCTCAGAGAGGTAACCAATGACTGGGATAACATGTTACTATGTCCTGTAAGTGCAGTACATAGACATCTGAAGAGGATGCAGTATCTTTGGCCTAAATTCTCCAATCTGTTTGCGAGTACAGGCCACTCCAAAAGAAAAGTTTCCAGAAACACCATTTCTTTCTGGCTGAAAGAAACTATCTTGAGAGGAAGCATCTACATGGGCCCCCTTCAAGCACATTATATGCATCGGCTTTCCACAACCTGGAGGAGACAAACCACTTCTACAACCCACTACCTTGAAGACTGCATACACAGGTCTTTTAACACCTTTCCCATGTGACCCTTTGTTACTGCACAACGAATAGTCTAATCTAAGCCCTCACGGGACAAGTAAGTGCTCCTATCCTAGGGGTCATCAATTAAGCTCTGCATTATAAGGGTGTTTATGAGTTAAAATGGCGAATAGCAATTTTGATCGAACTTGAAGCCCTCATGGAGGTAAGAATGACTTGTTTTCTGTTTGGCTGATATATTGAATATATAAGCCACTTAATGTTCATATCACTTCACCCTGGCAAAGCTCTCAAGAAAGTAACATAAGGCCTTTGTTCGTAAATAATTAACCTTGATCTCTTCATATTGCTATAGTAATTGTATTTTGAGAGAGAAGGGCAACCTCCTACTTTCACAGAGACTTCCTCTCACCCAAGGAAGACTCTCCATATAAATGACTCAAAAGATTGTATCGGTGTAGGAATAAACTAAAAATTTTATGCAATTTGTATTTTTCCTAGCATTACAAACGTGAGTCATTTACCAAAGGTCCAGCCTCAGCTACCCCGTAAGTTTGACAAGTAGTGCTGTGAATAAATGCATGAAACAAGTGGGACGCATCATGGGTAGCAGTTGCCTAGCAAAGCAACATGACATTATCTACTGATTTCTATTCGATTGTCTGGCCATAGAAAATGAAACGAAGTAACCCCATATAAATGACCCAGGTTTGTATAGCTAGGAAAAATACAACTTATATAAAATATGTAGCGTTATCTTGTTTATATAAGGGTATGGATAAATATAAACACTAGAGAGTTTATTTCTCCCAACTGAAATGTTGAACACACTGTAAAGAGATGGATGAACATTATTGTTGTAAAGGGAAATTTTTTTTTTATACAGAAAGGAATACAGTAGATCCTTCTTATGTTTTATTATGGAATAGCCTTTCCCATATTGAATGATTATACTGTACAGTGAACCCTCGCTACTTCGCGGTTCGACCATCGCGGATTCACCATATATATATATATATATATATATATATATATATATATATATATATATATATATATATATATATATATCTAGGAAGATGTGATGTAGTTCTAAGGGAAAAGTATGAGAAATATGTCTGGGTAATAAGCAAAGCTCTACCTCCAGTTTGTTTCTTCATTATGATCAGAGATAAACGTAAACAAAACATTGGTTGCCATTTTTTATCATGCTTTTTAGCGTGTTTAGGAAACGCATGATATAAAATCGCCTTTAATATTTGTGCCTGTTTTAGTTTAGGGTACTGTAGTACATGCATTAAGTGTTCTGTACATTAAAGGGTAGTTTGTTAACAGTACAAGTACAAGGGAAGGTTTTAAAAGTCTGAATATACATGTTGAATAAATAGGTAAATATGGTGTCACTACTTCGCGGATTTTCACCTATCGCGGCCGCGTCTGGAACCTATCTACCGCGATAAACGAGGGTTCACTGTACAGGGATTTTTGAGTAATGGTTCATGAATCTCTCTCTCTCTCTTTTAGTATCTTTGTGTATTAAAAGTATGATTATCTAGGTTTCATAATTTTGTCAGGAAATGTTACGGAAATTATCATTTTTTTCAGGCTGCCATCAGTAACACAGGGTCACCGATCCTCCAGTGTCATGGGGACTGTGACCCAATAGTCCCTTACAAATTTGGTCAAATCACTAGCCAGATTATCAAGAAATTTGCGGGCAACATTGAATTCAAGACATACAGAGGAATGATGCATTCATCGTGTGACGAGGTTTGT
The DNA here is from genome assembly GCF_036898095.1 of Palaemon carinicauda. Taxonomy (NCBI): domain Eukaryota; kingdom Metazoa; phylum Arthropoda; class Malacostraca; order Decapoda; family Palaemonidae; genus Palaemon; species Palaemon carinicauda. The sequence goes on along the minus strand of NC_090741.1, from coordinate 106,126,935 downwards.
TGTTCTTTACTTTTTATTTACAGTATATATGACAAAAATTTTGGGAAAATGTTTTAAATTTTCTAACATATACATACTACTCATTTATTTAGAAGTACAGTAATCCTTTGCCATACTTCTGTTCTTCTATCTCTCCCGCTGTACATAGTACATTTATAAATATTTATTTTATATTTCCAAGGCTATATTGCTGACTTCTCTATATCTAGGGTTTCTTAGGGCCATAAGTTTTTTTTTTTTTTCATATTTCAATCATTTTTTTTTATAAATATTAATTTAAAGTAATTTTTAATTTTCCTTAATGAAATAAACCCTGAGCTCTTTATTAGGGAACATACTTTCGGCAAAGCTGGAAGACCAGCCATAAGACTTTTAGCGAGGTGTAACCACTCCACCGCTAGTTATAGGGGGGGGGGGGGGAGGCAGTAGGGGAAAATACTAGCTACTTCGAGCACACACACGTGTACTGTCTCATCACTTTTGATTGGAGGCAGGACTTGCAGGGGGATAGGTGTTGACGGGACAATTTTTTATAAAGGGCTCAAGGTTTATATCATTAGCAAAAATGTAATTGTTCTGTTACTAAATACAAAACAACGCTGTTTATAGGGGATATTGCTTTCGGCGAAGCTGAAAGACTAGCCATTAGAGTTTTAACAAGGGTTAACCACCCGCCCTAGTTAGTGCGGGGGGTGAGGTTAGTAGCAACCTCCCTCACTCACACACCTAGGTTGAGAACCCACTTCGCTTATGGCTCGGGTGGAGAATGGACATGACCGCTCTTTCCCCACACTATTGTTGACTAGCTATTAATCTTTTGTTTTGCTTTTTCTTTTCAGTATGTGTGCGCGTGTGCTTTAGTCTTGGGTATCTTAATGCGGACCTGCCAAGGACCTGAGGGCCGCTCCGGCCGGACCTTTATGTTGTTTGTCGATACTGACCCGCATTGGTTATGTCCCGCTTGTAGAAGGCAGCGGTGTGATAAAGACAACGCCTACCCTGAATGCCGGTAGAAGATGCTGAAAGGGATTCCGCCTTAAAAGTCGTTGAAAACCAAAGTTGCTGCTTCCGTCCCCTGACCTCACCCTGTTGCTCCTGTCCATCGAATAGGAGTGAAGACCAGTTAACTCCAGGTCAACCTCGGTACTCTAGTAATGGTGCTACTTCCCCTAAGTGAAGCAGTGAAGCGGCCCCGCCCCTTCCCCTGAGTGAGGCCTGCTCGTTTTCTGATATGTTTCAGTTGTGGCCATCCCTTGGCTTGACTGGGCCCCCATTCGAAGAAGGAACTTTTTGAGCTCCTTCAACTTGGTGTGGAAAGGAAATGACCATCATCTTCCTCCAAGGTGGATTCCTTGGCCCTGATGAATGTGAGCTTGCATGATCCTGAGATGTCATCTGGAGTGTCTGCTGACGATTCTTGACCTACCTCAATAGCCGCTGCTATCGCCGCTGCCGAAGACTTGGCTTCCACCTTTACTGAGTCGACTATTCCTTTGGGGGTGGAGCAAAGTCCGAGGCAAGTCTCTCCTGCGGGTGGGAATTTATCTTGTCCTGGAGTGAGATCCCCCCTAGAAACTCAGAGATCTTCCAGAGATCATCCTGCTGATCAATCCTCCCCTGCGTTGGATCGTCATCGTCGAGCTAGCAGAGTTCATGGTCCTCTTCGCCTGCCTTATCACTCTCTCCCCAGACTCGCTGGTCGCCAGCCTTGTGTCGTTCACGCTTTCAACGTCACTCTGAATCTTTTCGACACCGAACAGCTGTTCGTGGTTCGCCAGCTTAATGCCACTATGCCAGCAATAGCAGAGTTCCTTGTGCTCCTGCTGGAGGAAATGCTCCTCACGGCTTTGGCAGTAAAAGGTTACTGCTCACCCTTGCGGGAGGAAATGTTCGTCCCGGATTTGGCAGTAAAAGGTTACTGCTCAGCCTTAAGTCTTGCCTTTAAGCTGAGAGGAGTAGATATTTCCTCTTCGCAGGAACTCTGTCTCCTTATATGAAGTAATGAACTTAACTGTCCCCAGTCAGAAGTGAGACCTCTTCCTTGGAACGTGGTTCAGGTCCTCCAGTTTCTGAATGGTCCTCTCTACAAACCATTACGCCAGGCAACAGACCGCCACCTCACTCTGAAGACTGTTCATTCTCTCATTGGCTTCGTCCATAAAAAGTTAGTGAACTTCATGGTCTCTCATATGACATTGTCCATTGAAGGGGATGGCGGAGAGGTAAGCCTCAGCATTGTCCTTGAGTTTATTGCCAAGACTCAAAATCCATGGGTAGCGGATCCTAGATTCGATTCCTTCTGGATGAGGAGTCTCCAACCCAGACCAATTGTTACTATACCCAGGAAGAACATCTGCAGCTCGCCCCCGACTGCCAGCACTCTTTGTCAGCATGGGAAAGCTCAAGTGAAGGATCACAAAGAACACTATCTCTGCTGGGATTTGCAAGGTCATTGACCCAGAGCTCATGATGTCAGGGGTAATGCTACGTCCCTGGCGTTCAAGCGAAACTACTCTGTGGCACAGGTTCTACAAGCGGGTGTGTGGAAGCGTCAGACAACCTTCACCACCCACTACCTGCAAGATGTAACCCACAGGAACATGGAAACATTTTCATTAGTCCTGTGGTAGCTGCACAACAACTGGTTTAACACCTCAAACTCCTTAATAGACAAGTAGCAGAAGGTTAAGGGCAAAGGTTACCTGGGATTAGTCTGAATGAATGATTAAGAATGACTGGCTCCTTTTTTCTTCATCCTCCCCTCTCGAAGAATCAGCAGCCAGGGTCCTCTGCAAAGCTAACCTCAACCAACAGCAGTAAACCATTGTTCCGTTGTGTAATCTGGTATTGTGTCAATACTGTTGCGTCTCCATACCCTAATGAGGGGGGTATCAGGTATGTCTTGGTGACCTCTGAAGATTCCTATGATTCGGAAGAACTCTTACCTTGACAGTCACATTGCTAGTATCACGAGCACACAGCTTGTGTAGGCCGTGCATTGCACGGTTTTAGCAAGGTTTAGGGTTTCCACCAATTATGTGCAAAACATAAGGTGGAAACTCCAGGTCAAAGCCAAAAGCCAGATTGGCAAGGACTTCCAAACCTTAAGGGTAAGTTATCCCCTATAAATAGAGTTGGTTTGTATTTAGTGACTGAACAAATAACAAATTTGGAAGTAATTTGTATTTTTCCTATCGATACAAACCGGTAGGTATTTATACAGATGAGCCTGCCAACACCATTGCCCCTTGAAGTCCTACCTACAAGCAAAGTGAGTTCTCAACCTAGGTGTGCGAGTGACAGGGGAAGCTACTAAACACCCCCCCCCCTGCTAACTAGTGGGGGGTTACCCCTCGTTAAAAATCTAATGGCTCGTCTTTCAGCATTGCCGAAAGTAATATTCTCTATAAATAGCTACAGGTTTGTATTGTTATAGAAAAAAATACACAATACTTACGAAATTTGTCCCATCACTAAATACAGACCCTTTTGCTCTTTATAAGGCACGACTCATCCCTAAGGTGGGTGGAAGTCGTAGTCAACTACCTGCTTTTTGACCCGGGGTTTTTCCTGTACATGCTCCGCAATTATAAGGGAGAAACTTGTTCAGGGCAGAGGTTGATGATGGGTCTCCAGCCTCCAGATGCCTTTTACAAAAGAAATCGACACTAGAAGCCTGGGGACTCTGCTAGGACCTCTTGGAGGGAACCCTTCTTCAACATGTCTGGTCTGGACCTTGGCCCTGTGGGCCAGCTTCACAGATCCCTTCGTGTAGGAGTTCGATGGAACTGGACAGCGAGTCAACGTAGGGATAGATAGCATGAATGGGACATGATACCTTGAACAAATCATGGAGAACTGGTCTCAACCCCATGGTGCAGGTATCCCTCCCACCCAACTGGTGGACAATTGGGAGGATTACCCTCCCTAGCAGGAGCAGCCTCAACTTCTGCCTCTTCCTCATTTAACTCCTCTGTTGTTCCTGCCTCCCTTTGGCTGTTCTTGGTCAGGAAGGGCTTTTTGGAAGAAGCCTTGAGAGGGCCTGAACTCCTGCGGTTTCCTTCGTGGAGGAGCCGCCCCGTAGGACCTAGAAGCCATCACTCCTTGAGAGTCCTAGCTCGACTTCTTCCATCGATTAGCAGCTCTTTCGACGTCTTCTGTATTGAAAAGAGATGAGCCCTCCATCGTCGATTTCCTTAGCCTCGTCACCTCTGATTTTGGAACTTTTCTATCTTTGAGTCCCTTCATCTAAGGATCAAGATTCTCCACAAGGACTACTTGATGGACAAGGAACTCCATAGTTCTGGTTCCCGAGAAAATAAAAGTTGCCATAGACTTCATGGTACACTATTGGGACCAATCCTCCCTGACCACTGACCCCAGCCAAAGGTTGAGCCACGACATTGCTTGCATGGCAAACTTTGTAACTTTCTTCAAGTTTATGGTGTTTGCTCTGGGAGGGTAGAGAGCTGGTTAAAGGTGTCTGATTTCAGTTCCAGTTACATCAGAATAAATGCTCACCAGAATGTCAGCCAGGTAAGCCCAACCCCCTAATGTGGGGCCCAAGCACAGCCAGCAATGCTTTGCACCCCCTAATGTGGGGCCCAAGCACAGCCAGCAATGCTTTGCTTGGGAGGTCTCTGGATGCTGTACAGATGGTCTGGTACTGTGACCTTCCCTTCCGGCAGAGCTGTAAAAGGGTAATCCGTTGATGGCCCTCATTTAGACCAGCACTTACCAAAATGCATAGTCAAATTCCCTTTGTTCAGCCTCTGAATACCTTAGACTTGCTCCCTTGGGAAGATAGTCATCATGTCAAATATGGTTCACTCGTCCAACCACAAGCTCTCATCCATTGAAGCTCGTGGTGAGTCGTAGTCTTCATTGTGGAGCCTGTAGGATACCTTAGATGTCAGGGGAACTGCCTTTGTCAATATCGTCCCCGTCGATGTTGAAGAGCTGCAAGCCTGCAAGACCCAGGGGTCTGGGACAATGTTCTAGCCAATTGATTCTTTGGGAATCTTCAAATCTTTACCCTCTCTAGGGGGGAAAAGGAACTCGGACAGCAGGGAAGGTCTTGCATCCTCCCTGAGTCTGGAGGAATGAGGAGAGGCGTAAAGAGGTTGGTCCACTACCGCTGACGAAGAGCGCTGTCCTGGAGGGGCCACCTCGATGGGAGACTGCCTTTAGGTTATCCCCAGAGAGACCTCCCACAGGGATCTTGAATCCCTGCTTGTATAGGGGTGAAGGGTGTTGCCCCTGGAGGAGGAGGAAGATTCTTCTGCCCTTTCCTTTTCTTGGTTGGCATCATTGGTTTCATTTCCCGCTGGAAGAAATCTACATTTCCCCAGCTCCAGGAGGGTTGCGCATCTTGGACGTAATTGGAGATGGTCATTGGGGGGTGATATTTCTGGGGTGTGACAGGAATGGAAGGAGATGAGTGCTTCAAAAGAATTGGAGTTTCCACCGGGATCTGAGGTGTTCTTGTTGAGGCTGCTGGAACCTGCTCACTTACAGGTACAGAACCAGTAAACCGCCAGAATAACCGGATTAAGGCGAGGTGAAGCGGGAGCTCGCCGAACTCCCGGGGGGCAAGCCACTTTTTGAGGGGTTAGAGAAAGGCAAGGGCAAAGCCAGCCACCTTCTCAAAGTCCCATGTGCCTGAGGCCACTCCGTAAAGAAGCTAACCCGCGAACGGGAAAGGTGACCCCTAAGAGGAACAGGAACATGCCTCAGACCCCCCCCCCCCCCCCCCTTCGCAGGCTAAGTGAACTCTGAACAAGGTGCGAGCGTAGTTGTTGATGACTGCAACTGTGGCAAACAAAGTCAACAAAGTCGGGTCTGGAAAAACTGCCCCTGGCATAGAAGCAGCGAACTCTCCCGGTACGAAACCTTTGGAGCCCTTGGGGGGGGGGGGGAATCCAGGTCTACCTCAAATGTTAATAACAATTTATATCGAACAAAAAAAGAAAAACGTTCCCTTTACACTCCAGCCTCACAAGAACAAGATTAACAAATGATAGGAAAAAACAAACTGCCCACACATTAGGCACTAACGTATACAGTACAAAGTCCCCAGAAACAGGTTATAGTACTCAATCCGTCATACTAAGAAAAATACAAAATATAATCTTTACCAACATTACTTTGAGAGAACTGTCCTAAAACATTTTTTATGGGATAAATCAATAAATGATGAAAAATCCATTAGAAATAAACTCACTGGAAGAATAAACGTATTCTTCACAAACATCATTTTACAGTTTGCCAAAAACCACGATTCACAAACAACACAAGTGGAGTGTTACATAAATTTTTCAAGATCTTTCCAAGATCTGTCCAGGCCTACATTCTGTAGTAAAAAAAAAAAAAAAAAAAGATATTCCTAAATTTCTCTCAACATGAACATTTGAATTTTCAGTGAAAGTGATCTTGAAGCCAAACAAATTTCGTCACCAATATGATAAATGTTATTTCAAAACTTTAAATTGTTTTTAGTATACTGAATAACGCAGACGTTCTACAGAAGCTAACTCACTCTTAAAAGTTTTGCTCTTTGGTTTCCCTCTACTGAGGTTGTACAATTTTTGCAAATGTCAATTGCTTTCATCCTCTCAATCTTACATTTGAGCACAGAATTACATCCTTCATGAACTCTACAAACATATTTACATGGTATGAACAATACAAAACATTCTTTCACTCTCATAATTATAATTTGGAAGATGCGGATGACATTTCATAGCAAAGCACATATGCTTCAGGACTGCACACTCTCCCTGTGGCAATACTGGACACTTGTAATTCATTATACTCATGCCAGGTACCTGAGTATGGATGTTTACAGTAGAAAGTATAATGGCCAGAATATGAATTCCTGAATGATTGGGCACTTGTATCCAGTTGTGGAATGGCTAATCTGCGCAACGGTAAGACTCGTTACCATCTCCAAACCCTATTCTGAAACAAAAACAGAATAAAACATTATTAGGGGCTTGAGGCTAATTAAATACAACATTCAAATAACAAATATAAAAGTAATTTGTATTTTTCCTAACATTAAAAAAATTAAGGTTTTTTCACACAAACCCCTTATCATTATTAGAACATGAAGGTAAAGCATTTGTGCCCTTCAGGTCCAGGAAAAGTCCGTATGCCGACCAGAAGGAGAAACACACACTACTTGAAAATAGAAAAAAAGATAAATTTTATAATGGCCAGTCATGGGCGGTGGAGAGAGACTGATGTCCACTCTCAACCGAGCCAAAAGCAATAGTGGAGAGACAACACAGGTGTGTGTGTGTGAGAGAGATTGGGGTAGCTAGTACTACCCCCTACCCCCCCTGCTAATTAGTGGTGGGGTATTTACATCTTGTTAAAAGTCTTATGGTTAGCCTTCCAGCTTTGTTTAAAGTATATTCCCTAATAAAGAGCTAAAGAGTTTGAATTTAGTGACGAAGCAAAGTAATTGGAGCCTTAATTGTAATAATCTAAACGCTTTTTCTCTAACTCTTTATCCCAACTAATAGTTCAATAAGTTAAAGCAAAAAGAATGAATGATTACAAAACAGAAAGTTCTCAACTTACAAACTAAATCTGTCCCAAGAAGCTGTTTCTACGAATTTTAAATTGTGGCGTAGGGTAGGCTTCACCTAACTCGCATGACTATGATTTTCCATTTGCAAAAGACAACAAATAGACCCATTTCATATCGCAAATGTTGTCTTGTTTATTGCATTTAACTACTGTATATAATATTGTTTTATTACAGTATTTCATTGAACTTAGGATACAAAATCTGATTTATTATTTTAGTTGGACTTACATTTGTATCTCCCAATGTTTGTAAGTTGAGGACTTGTTACTGCTAGTACTGTAATGCATATTGTTATAAAGAAACAAATGAAAAACGGCTAATTTTGATGACGACACCTGCTTTGCTTTTAATTCAAATTCTGTACAATAGTAAACAGTTACTCTAGTTATAAATGATGTTAAGTAGAATCCCTTTTTTGATTTATGAAAAGGTAAACCAAATTTAACAAAAACTACTAAAGAATTGGAAGAAAATCAATAATTTCCTAAGCTTTGTAATCAAGCATCATAAAGGTAAAAACAATGAAATTATCATGGCTCGGCAATAATGATGAAACACCTTTAAACTAAGTTATGGCAGTGAAATACAGTAGACAGTTAATAGAATGAGAAAAGTATTTTTACTAAAATATATGGTAACAAAAAAAATTATAAATTCAAGTAACAAGGGAAAAAATATAATTCTGTAATTTTCCTTAATCAGATGATTTGGAAAGTATAGACAGTCATCTCAATGAGCTTACAAATGTATCAATGGCAGAGATGTATACAGTATTCACTCTTTATTTTTACAATATGAAACTAATATGTGAATGTTTCAATGATTGTGGTTGGACACAGTTTGGTGAAACATCCATATTATTAAAATCATTTTTATTTTAAATACTGTTGTACTTTTTGTCCACAGTAAATGGACATATAATTTGGTCAGCGGCATATCCTGGCCGAGCAGTAAATACGATAAGGAATGTTCAGATTTAAATTTTTTTTATTTACATATATGTAAGGATGCATTAACAGTAACAGTAAATTTTGGATTAAAAAGTTTTAGGAGTGTTAGTAGGGCTTATAGAAGATTAAATTTATGAAGAAAATAAAAATTAAAAATTTTAAATTAATGAAAAAAAAAGTTGATGACCGTACATTTCTGTATCTACTAAGCGGTTTTTCAGCTATTGTGGTGACCTGTGGAATAGAAAATCTGTGATGCATTTTGAAGTGTGGGTATGTTTGTTGAAAAATAAAGTTCAGCACCTGTAGCCTAGGCATTCAGCTCATGAATTCCAACTCCCTACCCTGTAGTAGTTCGCGGGCTATGGTAGGGTATAGCACGTGGACTGGCTATCAGGATGCCAACCCCAATCCTACCATACATTGAAGTGGATGGCTGGTTCCATCAAAACTTAAACTCTGGACACCAACCTTTGTTTTGTTTGGTTTTGGGCAAGGGTACCCAACAAAAAATTTTAAAGTAAATTTGTTTTATATATGAACAGTTACTAGTAATACATGTTTGAGGAATGGGTCAAGTTAATTAACTTGTAAACTACTGTAATTAAATTTCTTGATTTTTAAACAAAAATTAAAGAAAATACTTGATGTTCCTTATTTTTTTAAACAAAAAATATAGTTTGCATGGAAATACAATTATAAGTGACTGCCATGACCTTTGTTCAAAATCTATGCCCATGTTAAGATTTATACCGACCAATTGCCGCTGACATACAACACTTTTGACAAATAACCAAGCATTGCAGAGTAATGAGCAGTTGTCATGATTACCATAAAAGTATATTTGCTCTTCAACTTAAAAAACCATGGGAATACCCTAAGATATTTTATCAATACAACCAAATTTGAATTTATTTCAATATCTCTAAAAGAATAAAAGAATATTCAAATTAGAGTTCAAAGGTCACACAGTATATAATATTTTGGTCCTATAAATTCTGGGACATGGTTACCACTTCAAGTTATTGACTTTGATGCTTCATTTGGAAAACAAGTACCAACATTTCATGAGCTCTCATGTCAACTAATATGACTCGATAATAGCCCTTATTTACACCATGTACATTTCTCAGTAGACTTAGGCTTGCTTGACACAAGCAGTTTGAAACTGTGCTGCAGATTCCCGCATGTCAAAGAGCATGCCTTCACACGAACAGTTTGAAAACGTGCAGTTTTTCTGTATCAGGGAACAGTGTGAAGAAGAAAGTAGTCACTTCACTTCACTTCATTTCACTTCACTTCCACTCCCAGGTAGGCTTTCAGCCTGTCAGTGGAATCAGTTGTCTTCTCCACTCAATTCTGTTTTAAAAAATTCCCTCTCTTCTCAGCTGTTCAATTGTTGGCATGTTGTTCTTTGTCAAAATCTCTTCAATTCCATCCCTCCAGCGTTTACGTGGTCTACCTCTTGATCTCCTCCCACCAGTCGTCCAGTCCCATCTCTTCCTTGCAATTCTATTTCCATCCATTCTCATTAAATGTCCCAGCCATCTCAGCTGTCCCTTCTCAATCTTGTTCAACATAGGAGATACCCCAACCATCCTTCTAAAATCTACATTTCTTATTCTATCTCTTCTTGTTTTGTGCATTATTGTTCTCAGGATTTTCATCTCTGAAGCTTGGACTCTGCTCCTGTCTTTGATGGTTATTGTCCAGCTTTCTGATCCATATGTCATGATTGGTGTTAGTAATCCTTCAAATATGGTTTTCTTTACTTTTATAGGTACGTATGCATCTCTCATAATTGGATAGAGTGCTCCACAGCATTTATTATATTTCTTTATTCGTTCAGTAATTTCTTCTTTGTTCTTATAGCCGTTGTCTGTAAACATACACCCTAAATACTTGAATGCGTTGGTGTCCTTAATTACCGTATTTCTTATCATGATGTTCGTTGGAGCTTGTTGTTTGTTGATTGTTAATATTTCTGTTTTATTAATGTTCATCTTCAGTCCAGCTTCTGTTAAACAATCGTTCAAGGCTATCAATGCTCTTTCTAGTTACTCCCGATCATATGTCCAGAAAGCAATATCATCAGCAAAAATCATGATGTCTCCCGAGATATTTATTCTTTCCTTAAAACTTCTTATAATTACATCTATATATGCAATGAACAAGAGTGGGGAAAGAACGCTTCCCTGCTTAACACCTGTTGTTACTCTAAACCAATTTTCACTCTTGTATCCAGTCCTTACATTATTCATACATGGTTCGTACGTGCTCTTTATTGCAGCTCCCAATCTACCGTCGAGTCCATAAACCTCTCCCAAGCACCTCCACAATTTGTTCCTAGGTACCGAGTCAAATGCCTTTTCTAAATCAATAAATGCTATATACAGTGGCCTATTGTATTCCCATTATTTTTCAATAACAAGCCTCAAGGCGAATATGAGATCTGATGTACTTCTGTCCTTTCTGTATCCATGCTGTTCTTCGCCTAGCTGAGGTTCAATGATGTGTCGCGCCCTTTTTTCTAAAATCCTCTCATAAGAAAGTAGTCTTTGTGTATATAATGAGTAAGGGGCTAAAAAGAAGCAGCTACGTAAACTATTGACCACCCAATAATAATAATAACTAGATAGGTGCAACTCGGGATAGTTATTATAATTAGAATGTGTACAGTAGTTTCCCTCATTGAATGTCACTATCACGATCATTGATTTTTTTATGTTCTTTAAGAAGTGCTAGTAGTCACCCGATCTACAAAAGTTTGAAATAAAACACACAATATTATTATTATTACAAGCTAAGCTATAACCAACATTGGAGAAGCAAGATGCATAAGCCCAAGTGCTCCAACAGGGAAAAATAGCCTAGTGAGGAAGGGAAACAAGGAAAGAAAAACTACGAGAAGTAATAAACTATCAAAATAAAATTGATTAAGAACAGTACAGTAATAACATTAAATTAGATCTTTCATATATAAACTATAAAACCTTGAAAAAAAAAACAGGAGAAAAATAAGATAGAACAGCCTGCCCGAATGTACCCTCAAGCAAGAGAACTCTAATCTAGGACAGTGGAAGCCCACGACACAGAGGCTATAGCACTACCCAAGGCTAGAGAATAATGGTTTGATTTTGGAGTGTTCTCCTCCTAGAAGAGCTGCTACCATAGCTAAAGTCTCTCCTACCCTTACCAAGAGGAAAGTAGCCACCAGACAATTACATTGCAGTACTTAACTCCTTGAGCGAAGAGGAATTGTTTGGTAATCTCAAGTGTTCTCAGGTGTATGAAGACAGAGGAGAATGTGGAAATAATAGAACTATTCGGGTAATGTGTGTAGGCAGACAAAATCAGCCGTAACCAGAGAGAGGGATCTAATGCAGTACTGTCCGGCCGGTCAAAGTACCCAATAATTCTCTAGTGGCAGTATCTCAACAGAAGGTAAAACAATTTAATTATATAAATCCATACAAAAATTATATATATATATATATATATATATATATATACTGTATATATATATTATATATATATATATTTGTTCCAACATAGAGTACTTACCTAGAACTACTTTCTTAGGAGTTACTGGTAACTCTTTCCCAACCGGCCAGAATTTTGTGTAGTTTACCCTATTCCCATTTTCTATGGGTGACCTCAGGCGAAGTGATACGCGCCCTGAGGCGACCCGGGGTCGGAGAGCGTGCTAGTTCAGGTCGTGCTCCCCAGTAAGTTTCTGGTCGCGACGTGATTCACATTTCGCCGCGCTCTCTCTTACCCAGTGCGACCCTTTGAGTTCACCACGTGGTTCCTGTGCCCGTATCTTTACCCCTTTCCCTTGTGTCCCTGTGTCTCTTGGTGTGTTAGTGTTTTCATTATGGAGCATCCCCGCCGTTGCCCTGGGCCTGTGGCCGGTAAGTCTTGTGGGGCTTTCCTTTCGAAGCCCGAGGTTAACCCACACTCGCGTTGTTCGTCATGTAGGGGCAAGGTATGCATCCCTACCGCCACGTGCTCGGAGTGTGAGTCGTGGGGCGAAATCCAGTGGGTCCTTTATGGGACTAAGAAGAAGAAATCACCCAAGAAAGCTACCGCATCCTCTGCTTTGGTGTCTCCAGATGCCTCGTCGGAACGTGGCTCCCTTTCATCTTCCCCCACCCAGAGTAGGGGACGAGGTAAGTCCGTTGCGGGGAAGCGGCCCATTGTCCTTCCCCAGGAGTCTGAAATACCTGTGGGGGAAGCTACGGATGTGATACAGGCATGTGTGGGAAGTGCGGGAGTGTGTGTGGGAGGCGAGGTCCTGGTGCCTGCAGGGCCCGTCTCTACCGAAGACCCTATGTGGGGGAAGTCAGGTACTACCTCTTCTCCCCCATCTTGGGCATGTGTTTCAGGTACTTCGGCCGCCGGGGGGGATGCCGAGAAAGGCCATTCGTCGAATTCGGACCCCGCCGTTTGGGATCTCCCTAGAACACCCTGCAGGTCGCCCTTCAGGCTAGAAGAAGAGTTTGACCATTGGATCACCCGGAAGAATGTTCCTCGGTCCCCCCCAGCGCCCTCGGCGATGCTTCCGCCCGTCTTCCTGCAGCCTGCGGAACCAGAGATTCGTCATGGAGTTCCCCGCGCGAAATTGCACGTCTCAGGTGGTTCGGCTGATTCCCTCTCCTCCTCCTCGTCTTCCTCGTCCGCAGATTCATCGTCATCAGAGGACGATACCAGGTCCGCGAGGAGGAAATGCGAGCGGTCCAGGAAAAAGTAGTAGTCCCGCTCCCGTTCAAGACAGAAGAAGGAGTCCAGGCCATCTAAGAAGAAGGCGAAGAGAAGTAAGTCGAAGGATTGGGTGAGTATCACGGTGCCCCGGAGCGAGCTGTTTAAGGTCACCACAGCCGCGGCCGCTTCCGGGTGGCTCCCTAGAGCCTCGTCCTCACCGTCTCTCCCCTCCTTCTCCGCCTATGGACAAGAACCTCACCGAGGGAGGCCTTTCCAAGCTCCCCGTGATGCGCCTAAGTTGACGAAGGCCTCCGCTGCCCCTACTCTGCAGAGGGAGGCGCGCCATCAGGTGGAAGGCGTTACGCCAGCCACGGGCTCCTTGGCTGACTTCATTAAGCTCCAAGGGCGCCCTACGGCCAGAGATATTCCCACAGATGCGAGGACGCCTGCAGGGCAAGGTAATCCCATGACGGATACCTTCGCCTCTGCGGATCCGCCCGTGACACGGGCAGGCCCGTCTAACGTTACCCCCCCCCCCACCCCCACCGTCACCGATGATACTCGTGCGGAGGGACTGGTGACAGAGGCCCTGGTTTAGGGAGGAGAGTGCTCGTCCGATGACATCTCCTACCGCAAGGTGTTGGCCCTCCTAAGGCGGCACCATTTTCTGGATGAACCCATGCCCACCACTGAACAGGCCTGGCTCTCCGGACTTAGCAGGTTGGTGGAGAACCCTATACAGCAAAAGCCCTCCTTAGCTCTACCCTTAGCTCCTGACGTAAAGCTGGGTATGGAGCATGTTGACAAATTCTTGGACTGAGGGCACAGAAGAGGTTTTACGTGCCAGAAGGTCGTCGGGGAGGACCCCGCGCAACCAGGGTGCCGCTGAAGACAGAGCATCCACGGCCCCTGTGTTTTTTTCCCCTTTGGAGACCTCCATGATGGAGGACATGGCCCAGGACTTAGTTTACGTGTCCTCCTGGTTGGACTGGTGGGCCTGCACGTTGGTTGGCTTTCAGTCCTCTCATGATTTGTCCCTACCAGAAAATCAAACCTTATTGAGAGAGCTGATTAGCTCAGGGGGCAAAGCCCTAAAATTCTTATCCTATCAAACCCTCTCCCAGGCTACCAATTGGGTCATGAGGAAGAGAGACACTATTCTCAGCAAATTAGTGAGAAAACTCCCTGACCGGGAAGCAAGAAAATTGAGAAATTCCTCAATCTGGGATGAGGCAATCTTTCCCCTTAAGTTAGTGGACGAGACGATGGAACGGGTGAGGAAGATGAAGGACGTGGGAGACCATAGACCCCCCCCAATGAGGTGCCCACCTCACAAGAGACCCTCCGTGGACGCCCCTCACCCTTCCCGTTCATCCCCGGCCCAACCTAGAGGAGAACCCCCTTCGGCTCCCTGGCTGCAAACAACTCAGCACCCCAGTCTAACTTTAGACCGTCCTTCGGGAACTCAAGAAGAGGTCGGTCCGGACGCCCCTCCAGAAGGAGATAGGAGGCGAGGCCCCCTACTCCTACAGGAGCCTCAAGTAGGGGGATGCCTCAGACACTCTTGGCAAGCATGGCGGGATTACAGTGTGGATCCCTGGACGGTGACAATCCTGAGGGAAGGTTACAGACTACCCTTCTTAGCAGAACCTCCCCCGATTATTCCAGCCCTTCAGGCGGAGTGGTTGATACCCAAGGACCCCTTGAAACGGGCAGCTCTGCAGGAACAAGTGTCGTCCATGATCTCCAAGGGAGCGTTGGAACTAGTCGAAGAGCCCGGCCCAGGATTCTACAGCAGGCTCTTCCTGGTGGGATGGAGGCCGGTAATAGACCAGTCGGCCCTCAACAAGTTTGTGGCGAAAACAGAGTTCAAGATGAACACTGCCAAGACAGTGTTGGCCGCCTTGAGGGAAGGGGACTTCATGATATCCCTGGACCTCAAGGATGCCTACTTCCAAATCCCCGTCCATCCCTCCAGCAGGAAGTTTCTCAGGATAAAGTGGGATTCCCGAGTGCTACAATTCAAGACCCTTTGCTTCGGACTGTCAACGGCTCCTCAAGTGTTTACAAGTCTTCACGACGGTTTCCGTATGGGCACACGTGCAGGGCATCCGTCTGATTCGGTACCTGGACGATTGGTTGCTTCTTTCAGCCTCAAAGGAAGAAGTGAAGGAACAGGGCGCGAGGTTACTTCGTCTCTGCGAGGAGTTGGGCATCACAGTCAACGTAGAGAAGTCCCAACTGATCCCCTCCACCAGGATGACCTACTTGGGGATGTTCCTGGACACCCGACTAGTGAGAGCCTTCCCCTTGTTGGAGAGATTGGAGAACCTAGTGCGAGTTCTGCAACCCTTTCTGTTGGACCAACCCAGGAGGGCCAAGGATTGGTAGAGGTTGCTGGGCCACCTAGTGTCCTTGGAAAAGTTAGTGCCACAAGGGAGACTCAAACTTCGAGCGGTGCAGTGGAACCTGAAGGAACACTGGACCCAGGGGAGAAATCCCCACAAACTGGTTCCGGTCTCCCCAGAAACGAAGGTAGTCTTGCAGTGGTGGTACGACAGGAGGAACACCGAGATGGGGATGCCCTTCGCACCCGACCCTCCGGAAGTCCTATTGTTTACTGATGCGTCGAAGGAAGGTTGGGGCGCTCACCTACTCGACCAATCGACAAAGGGAAAATGGTCGAGCGAGGAAGCAAAGCACCACATAAACGTGCTAGAGATGATGGCTGTGCTGAGGGTGAGTCAAGAACTCGTTCATCTCCTCCGGGGGAACACAGTGGCGTTGATGTGCGACAACGCCACAGTAGTAGCCTACGTAAAGAAGAAAGGGGGTCTAAAGTCGAAAGAACTATGCTCGTTATCGACAGAACTTCTAGAATGGGCGGCAGAAGAAGGGATCGAGTTCACAGCAAGGTTCATCCCAGGAAAGAGGAACGTCCTGGCGGACGGCCTCAGCAGAGTAGGACAGGTAATAGGGTCAGAGTGGACTCTATACCCAAGGATAGCTCAGTCAGTCATACTGAAGTGGGGTTCCCCAGTAGTAGACCTTTTCGCCACACGTCTGAACGCCCAACTCCCCGTGTTCTGTTCTCCATTCCCAGATCCGTCAGCGGCGTTCGAGGACGCTTTCCAACACCCTTGGGACGGCCTCGATGTGTACGCCTTCCCCCCTTCGGAATGATACGACAAGTCCTTAACAGAGTGAGGATAACAGCCAACCTTCAGATGAATTTGGTCGCGCCTTGGTGGCCGGAGAGGGAGTGGTTCGCAGACCTAAAAGAACTGGCCCTTCTTCCTCCTTGGCTGCTTCCGGACAGGCCAGACCATCTTCGTCAACCCCACTTCCAAAGGTTTCACGAAAACCCTCGGTCCCTCCGCCTTCATGCGTGGAGGTTATCGAGCGGCTTCTGAAGAAAGATGGATTCTCATCGAGGACCGCGACGAGGATGTCGGGTTACTTAAGGCGGGCCTCTATCGCTGTCTACCAAGCGAAATGGTGCGCTTCCCGGAATATCAAACCCTTGGGGGCCTCGATCCACGACGTGGCGGACTTCCTAGTGTATCTCAGGGACGATTTGGGCTCTTCCATTCCAGCAATAAAAGGAGTGAGGGCAGCGTTAGGTAAGTCTTCCTCCTGAAGGGCATTGACTTGGGAACCTCCCGGCACATCTCGATGCTCATCAGGAGCTTTGAGCAGTCATGCCCCCCACAGGAGGTGAGGGTACCGCAGTGGGACCTAGCCATAGTGCTCAAAGCCCTGTCAGAACCTCCCTTTGAATCCCTCAAGGACATCCTGGATAAGGAGCTTACCCTCAAAACGGTCTTCCTCTTAGCCCTGGCTTCGGCGAAGAGGGTTAGTGAGTTGCACGGATTATCGTACGAGGTTCGGTCCCAGCGATCCCTCGGTCGGATAACCCTAAAGACTTACTCTTATGCCCGGTCAGAGCAGTAAGAAAATACCTTGAAAGGACTTCCAGACTCCAACCTGAGATCAAGAGTTTATTCGTCTCGACCGGTCAGGGGAAGAAACCAGTCTTCAAGAACTCAATCTCCTTTTGGTTACGACAGGTGATCAAGAGAGCTTACGATGCTTCGGGAACCCCTCTCCCAGGCAGGCCAAGGCCTCATGATATTAGGGGTCTAGGCATCTCCCTAGCGTTTGAGAAGAACATGGCCGTGGGCCAAATTCTGAAAGCAGGTACCTGGTCCAGACAGTCCACTTTCACGGAACATTACCTGAAGGACTGCTCTAGGAAATCCTTGGACGGGTTCGCCCTTAGCCCAGTCATATCGGCCCTGCAAAAGATTTGAAGGTCATGGCCCCAGGGAAACCGGGGGTGGTAAACCATGTGACACACGTTCATCCCTTATCATCCTTCCCCTTACCCTTAATCCCCGGCGTGGACGTGACTCAAGAGGCCCTGGCGGCCAGGATATACGTCTCAGAAGTAATGGTACAGAGGTAAGCCACTTAGACACTAAGTTAGTTTTTTGGGTAGTTTCCCCTATTTTCATTGTTTCCTAGTAGGGGTCATCGGAACCTAGTTCCCCTTCGAGGTTCCCTTTTTCGCCCGCTCGTGCTCCTAACCTTCAGACCCTAGTCCCTGCAGGACACTCCCTCCTCCTAAAGTTTAAGTCTCCTAAGAAAGTAGTTCTAGGTAAGTACTCTGTGTTGGAACAAATCACAAATTTTTAAGTAATTTGTATTTTCCTAACTTAATTACCTAGAACTACTTTCGGGTTATGGCCCGCCCATCCTTCCCTGAGGGTCCTGCAGGGTTAAGGAGAACCCTTTTTGCTACGAAACTTACTGAGGAGCACGACCTGAACTAGTACGCTCTCCGACCCTGGGTCGCCTCAGGGCGCGTATCACTCCGCCTGAGGTCACCCATAGAAAATGGGAATAGGGTAAACTACACAAAATTCTGGTCGGTTGGGAAAGAGTTACCAGTAACTCCTAAGAAAGTAGTTCTAGGTAACTAAGTTAGGAAAAATACAAATTACTCGAAAATTTGTGATATATATATATATATATATATATATATATATATATATATATATATATATATATATGTATGTATGTATGTATGTATGTATGTATATGTATATACATATATATATATATATATATACATATATATACATATATATATATATATATATATATATATATATATATATATATATATACACATATATATATATATATATATATATATACATATATATACATATATACACATATATATACATATATATACATATATATACACATATATATACATATATATATACATATATATATACATATATATACACATATATATACATATATATATATATATATATACATATATATATATATATATACATATATATATATATATATATATATACATATATAGCCAAAAATAACCATTCTACTCAAAAAAAAAAAACTTTGGCTGTGGCTTTTCTATAGCAGATATCGACATGAAAATTGGCATAGACCCAGTTAATGTCAGTTCAATGAATCCCTGAAAATCTCTTATAGATATGTGAATCAGTTTAGGACAAATTCACGTTGGCGCCAAAAATTGGCATCCCGGCCATGCTGAAAAATGGCTGCTGTGACTTCTCTATGGCATGTATCAATATGAAAATTGAAATGCAAATAGTTCACATAACCCCAATGAACCCTGTGAAAATCATTTGGCTATCTGAAAACTCTAGGAAGAGTTTATTGCCCCACAGATTTTTTTTTCTTTTTTTTTCTTTTTCTTATACAAAAATTACCACCAGGCATCTCTATAGCTGGTATAAACAAAGCTTATATCCTAACAATTACACATGTATAACTGTATTAGTATAGGAGTTATTGACCCCGCTGCCAAAAATATCAGCTTCCCCCACCCCTGCCCTCCCTCCAAACTACAGTGAAAAGGAATGATCGGGTTTTGGGGTGGAGCGAGTTATCTTCAACAAATTTTGGTGCTTCTTAAATCTCTTCGTTCACTACAATAATGATAATCAATATTTCAGCAATATTCATTCTCATTTCTGTTAACATGATGGTGCCATCGCAAAACTGATATATATATATCTATCTCTCTCTCTCTCTCTCTCTCTCTCTCTCTCTCTCTCTCTCTCTCTCTCTCTCTCTCTCTCTCTCTCTTTTTTTTTATATTAAATTGGATACATTTTATCTTGTATAATCATAATCTTATTATGCTTAATATACCTATAGTATAGCGTATTTTACAATAAGAAAAATTCATATTAATTGCTGAAAAATAGCAGCGAAAGAGGAACGCCTATCTTCTGCAACAGCTGAATCACTGCTACCACATGGGAGAAAACCTGTTGTCTGAAAGGAGCCCTAAACTAATTAAACCGGACGGTTTCAAACCGCACATGTGAAGCGGGCCTAAAACACCATAACTAGGTGCAGCACTACACATACATACAAACAAAAATCTTGTTTGCCGCAATTTTGTCTTCATTGATTACAAACCTGAAATAAAAGAAAGAGGTCATGAGACAAGAAGACAGCTGATGACATACACAATAAAAAAAACAATTAAGCAATAAACATACAGAAATGACAGTAAAAAAAAAAAAAAAATCAATACAAAGTTTCGTATTATAACCCTACCATGTTAAGTCTGCTAATCTTACCAGCAATCAAGCCTATGAATGTGTCAAAAATTTCCACTGCTTTTTACATAAAGTTATTTATTAATTGATCACTTTTTTTTTATTTCCCCTGCATTTTGCAACCAAGAGTTAAATCAATTTTTTTTTTTCACTTTTTTCAACATCATCTTAGTGCTGTTGAAGATACTATATCAGGTTTGAGTCCTTCTCTATCTCTTGATTTCAGAAATCTAGTAGTTGTTCCTCTATCCTGTTAGGGCATTGCAGTGTGGTCTTAAAAGGACTCGGCCTGGTAACCAGACTTCCTTAGTATTGGAAGAATCAAGAAGATATCAAAGAACATGGTTTTATTTTTTTCTGGCTTCGTGAAACCTTCAGACATGCATACCTTTCAACTGACAAGTGAGTTGAAGGTCCAGCTCATGCAAGTGCTTCCAAAGGCAGGGGTGTCAGATCCACCCGAGCATTCAGGAAGAACCTGTCAGTGGCTAAAACATTTATTTCCCACTACTTATAGGAATATATCCTGAAGTCTTGATACCTTTACCCTTCGTCTTGTGTTAGCTGCTTAGCACGTGTCACCAGCCCAGCTCCCTTGTGGTACACGAAGCGTCTATTCTCAGAAAGCATATGCAACATAAGCTTAAAATTAAAACTTAAATGACTGGCCTTATATCCTTTCTTCCCCCTCCCTTGGGGTTGCTGTAGTCGTGCATGTTGTAAGACGTTGGATGCATGTAAGCTTCATAACCAAGTAAACCTTTACAAAATGATCAATGGAAAAGTAGCTTCCCCATTCCACTAAACAAGGAAGAAGAGGGTTAGATGTATACAAACCTATTTCTTATAATAGCAATGTATACATTCAGATGCCATAGCTTGTATAAAAATATAGGTTTCTCCTGTGACATAGTTAACAAAACCAATTATTTTTTTTTTACATCCCCATTCTCAGGTGGTTACTGGAGTTGTCACCTGTGCTCCTGTACATTGACCTTGACATTTCTGTTGAAGTTGAACCAGCCGGATTTTGGTGTGTGAGGGACATCCTCCAACTTAGGGATGTCTTGTATTACATAAAGGTAGCTGGTAAAGGTAGCTGGTTTCAGTTCCGGTTCCATCAGAATAGATGCTCACCAGAACGTCAGCTGGGCAAGCCCAACCCCCCACTGTGATGCCCTACCACAGCAGTAGCCTCCCCAGTAAACAGCTTAAACTCACGGTCCTGGGCGGGGATCGATCTCTCGCCACGCGAATGCGAGGCAAACACGTTACCACTGTACTAGCCAGGAGGCTAGAAACAAATTAGAAAGTTAAGAGTAATATACATTTTTCCTAACCATACAAAACAAAGTCCTTTAAAGTTACACTCCCCCCCCCAATCATCCTGCAAGTTCCAGGCCTAAATTAAAATGTGCCTCTCTTTCCGGCCGCACTTCTCTGCACCACCCATGCTGAGTTAATTACCTTGTTAACAATTCAAAGGTCATTTCAGCTTGCTCTGGAGTCATATTCCTATTAAAAAACTCAGTTTGTATACTTAAGAAAAATACAAATTACTGTAACATTTGTGATTTTATACTATAGATTTTTTATTTGGGATTTTGAACTTTAGGTTTTTTTTATTGTACTAGCACTTTTAATTATTTGGAAATTTGCAAGTCAAAGGATTGTGTGTATAACAGAGAGAGAGTGAATTTCTCTCTACAAGGCAAATACAGTAGAACCTCACAATAATGGACTCGTTTAAAACGGATTTTGGATATACTGTAACAGCTAAAATCATGTTGAGTATCATGTTACTTTTCCAGACCTAATTTTGAAGCTAATTTTATGGGGTTTGCATCAGATAAGAGACATTTTTATAAGTGTATGTACTGTTAGACCAGGCTGTGGTGTGACTAAACTATACATACATTTACTTTGGGCAGAAAGTATAGCTGTATTTAAAATGGGATTTTGCTAAAACTTATGTTTTACTTAGTCCAATAATAATGCATATAATATTTATTTATTAACTATTGTTTTTAAACATAAGACTTACCCGGTAGTTATATATATAGCTTACGTCTCTGACGTAAGCTATATATATAACTACCAGGTAAGTATGTTAAAAAATTCATTTTATAATGAAAATAACATATTATGAAATAAAAACTGGGAATCTCTCTCACTCACACACACACACACACACACATATATATATATATATATATATATATATATATATATATATATATATATATATATATATATATATATAATTCTGATAGAAATGAAAGATTCTTGAGTCCTTTTATAAAATAGATGAAATCAGTTTTTTTTTTCTTTTATTAATCTTATTGTTTTTTCACTGATTAGGAAATGGCCGATATCAAGAAATTTATTGACAAGTGTCTACCTCCTGTATAGAAGCTTCTTCTTGGTCACCAGATTCACCGCATTAGATTTCTGTTGAAATGAAGTAAAAGTATTAGTAATTTTGGAAAAAAAAAAGAAAATGTTTTCTTTGTACAAAATATAATCTTGTTTGCTAGTGTCCTTTTAGAACTTTTGTCATGTGTTTTGGTGATGAGGATGTCACCAGGTAATAGGAAAATTGTAATGTGGGGAAATTTTCATGACATAATCATTCCAGTGCAACAGCCTGATGTTTATTGTGCAACTTCAATTGTATTTTACTGATGTAATATCTGGGGATGTTGGCGACTGAAAGACTTGCTTTGTCATATGCAATTTTTTTCTTAGGTTCTCTAACCTTGTCTGGGACAAGGTTTGTTAAAATATCATAAAATCTCAATCATGGTGGTGATCATATAATAATAATAATAGTAGAAATATAGAAGGTTAATCTCCTTCTCAACCATAGTACAGTATAGTATAAATTAATATATGTTTGCTTCCTTATTTATGTATGTTATACCCTTCACCCCCACTCTAATCTTGCTATAATTTGACCTTAGGCAATTATTGCAAGTGCTATTATTTGACACTGACTATATGGATTTCATAGTATGCAGTTGAGGCCCTCTCCCCCAAAATTTTATAAAGGCAGACTATAGCTTGAATTATGCATCTTTACACATTGATAGTATATTCACATTTTAAGAGATTTTTGCTTCTTGGCATGGAAAGATAGTGTAAAATAGGAATTTTGAGAAATACATGGTAGCAAGTAAAGTTAATGATGTACAAATGTATGCTCTTTTATTCAAGTAAGAAATGTACCTGCCTTTAATTTCTGATTTATATTTTTTTCAAATTTTTTTGTGAAATTTAAATAAATAATACCTGTATACAATTAATAAGTGGTTTTGACAAACGAAATACCAATATTTGGGGAAGTGTGATATGGTTCCCAAGGACAATAATAGTAAAGGCTAGGACGGAATCCAATACAACACTGTAAACCAAAGAAATATTGTCTGCCCTGCACGAAGGCTAGGTTATCAATGTGTAAGATACTCTGTCTTTAAGGGAAACCTGTGAGTTCTGGCTCTCCATTACACCTCTAATGCTGAATTAGTCAAGTAACTAATTAAAACTCATTATATATCAAACAAAATAATAGTAATAATCTAGCATAATTGCATCCTAAATGTGATTTGGAGAAGGGTTGTAATGTGACTGAACATACTTAGCAAAATATTTACCAAAACATGGTAGGCAGCCACTTATTAATACCTTTATAAAGACTTACTTAGTGCTAGAATTAAGTAAATAATTTGTAACCTAATTATATATACTTATGTTAGAAGTGGAGTAGTGAAAATCTTGAAACTTGTGAGAAGTGCAAACAATAGGTCATTTTTTGACATTTGAAAAGATGTTTACTGAGCTACAAACAAACACCCTACTAAACATTGTCTTCAGTGGTGGTAATGGTTCTCAGTAGGTGCCATTTCATTAGTTGCAGACGAATTTAGCCTTGGAACTACTGTGACAGGTTCAATAGAGCCACAACACCTTGTTTTCCCTTATACAAGCTGTCCATGCTTTGCGCTTGACTATATTTCTTGCGTATATCATGTATTTGATTCCCTGTTATAGCCATTAAAGTTCAGTCCTTGAAAACTTCAACACAGCTTAACCCAAAATACTAAAATACAAAGTGTATTCTGGCAGTTATGAATTATAAAGATCATTAAATATTTTTCATTTTGTTTTCTGAAGGGAAGAATGAGAGGGTGTTACTGATTTTCCAAATTTTCATCATTTGTTTTTATCATAATTTGTCATGATCACAGGTTTAGAATGGATCTTCCAAATGAATTTTGTTTCTGGTTTTGTTTCATTGTTGATAAATTTAACAACAGGTGATTGTCATTCCAGCATGTTCTTTAATCACAGAAATCCAATGCAATGTGTATAAAATTTTAAAGTAACTTTTAAGAATGCCTTGTAGAAATAAGATCACTCGGGTGATGGTACTTTGCTGTAGCAATAAGAACAGGGTGTTTAGTGCACTATTACTAAAGTACTTTAGTGTTGCAAACTTTGTAAGGTAACTTTACATGCAGAAATCATGCAGTAAGACCTAAATATTTTGCATATTTGATTGCTTATTTAAGAGTTGTAAAGCACCTCTTATTTTTTTTTCCAATTACATTCTGGTTTTAAAAGTTACAGTACTTAATACTGTAGTATCTGGTTGAATAAGTATTGTTGGGTGTTTTAAGTGTGAATGAAATCATAGGTCTCTTAAATTTCATGGTCTTTTTAGGCAAGTTATCAACAATGTTATTTATACTATACTAAAGGTGCCAAACACACTGTACCAGAAAAGTGGTATAGGAATTTGCTCATTTTCTCTTGCATGATATTGAGAAGATATTACTTGAATGTGTATTTACTGAAAAGATATTAATTGAATGTGTATTTCAAAGTTGAGCTGCCAATTTTTAATTGGATTTGTTGCCAGGTAACCTAGGTGGTCAACGGCTAGGCTATTAGGGCAATTTCCCCATAAGAACACTGTTCATTTTATTATCAAAACACTACAAATTTATTACAGGATGGTTTAATTCTCAAATATATTATGTTGGCAGTCTTATTTCAGGAAATCTTTAATGACTACTTTGTCATTTACAAGTGCTAGGTATACTGAGTATTATCGAAAATTAATCTTGAGCTAACATTTTTATTCCTTACAAATCTTTACCACTTTTTTTTAACAAGTGTTTTTAATTTTGTATCATGGGTACTGCATCAAGGAGTATTATCATTGTTGTTATTAAGTATCCGTCTAATAAATCCTCAGAAATAATAGAATCATCATCCTCCAGAGTATACGGATGAGTTACTGTCTATATATATATGTACCATGGCATTTGCCCTAATTTTGGGAAGTAGCTGACCAAAAGAAAAATAAAAAAAAAAAAAATTCTCCTTTCCTTATTGCCTGACGAGGGACTCTGCTAAGTTTGGTTGGTACTGCATTGGTGCCACAGCAGACTCTTCCCCCTTTACTGTATTTAATAGCTTAACATTGAAAAAAGTACAAGGATTTAAAAACTGAAAAATAGGTTCTATTTTTTTGGCAAGACTAATGGGCCCCATTCAAAATCTTCGAGTGGGATTGCCATAAAAAAATTTTCTCTGTTAATGCTCGACTAGCACTGCAGCACATTTTCAACATATTTAGTTTTTCTTTTGCTGCTTTAGTTAATGCTTGGCCATCGCTGCATATTATGTTATTTTTTTTTTTTTTTTTGAGTTAGCATCTGCTATTACCGCTGCAAATTAAGTCAATGCAGTTTTATCTCTGATTTCCTCCATTTAAGCCCAGATCTTTCATAGTGTTGATGTATCCTAGTTCTTTTCTTTACTGTGATACTTGGGAATTTGTTCAATACCATGAAAATTGGATATTCAAATTTCCATATGCAAAACAGTTTAGGTTTAACTGTATGTATTAATAGTATCATTTGCATTGTGACAATTCCAGTTACAGTCATTAACATTTAATGGGAATCTCCCTGTACAACATTCTTTGTTTCCAGAACTTTTTCCAATGCTGTGTCCAAGTATTATTGGGTATGTGTTCCACGTTCTTGTAGGACAACTGGACAATCTCTACACACTTTAACATAGACATCTTGCAGTTCACCACAAATATGTGTAACCACCTTCTCATGTATTGTTGAATTTACTTCTATGTGTTAGATGTGTTCGGTTTTTTAAATTACAAAATTTAGTGTTGCCTTTGAATCCAGTTTCTTCAGTTGTCAGTCCTCGTGAATTTATAGAAATGATTTTCATTGGTTTACCAAATGCAATTTCTGGTACAAGTCATAATATACAAAATTATAAAAGTAATTTCCAAATGGATATTTTTAATATAAAGCCAGTGCGTAATCTTTTATGCAGGACGGTACATTAATACCCAAGATAAATCCTGAAACCCCATAGGAGTAGCCTTAACCTGTAGTTTTACTTGTTAACAGGTTGTAGAAACTGTTTCACATCAGAAGTATAATCTTGGTCTGGTGTGTAATAAAGTTTTGAATATACCCTTATTGGTTCCAATTACAGTATAGTCAATAAGCAAAGTGTTGCTGGCTAGTAGCGTAGTCTTCTTTTAATTTCACTGTTATGCATTTTGCATTTAATGATACATAGGGTTACAGGAGCTGAATTTATGACAGTTTTCTTCATTGCTTGGCAATAAAATCTTATTTATTTTCAGAAAGGTATTCTGCTCTACACAATTGCAGTTATGTAATTATTTTTCTCCTGTATGAGGTTGTAAGTTGTATGATAACTTTCATAAAGGAATGTAAGAAATTTTTCTTTTTATTTCCTATGAAACCACCTGAAAGTACTGTCTTGACACTAGTATCACAGAGTATGGCTATTTTGCAAAGGTCTCAAATTCATTAAACCTTTCACACTACTGTAAAATTCAACTTTGAAGAGCTATTTTGCTACTTTGAAATTAATTTAACCAGCTGTAGGAAAAAAATTATATAGATTATAGTTATCAATATTATTTCTTTTAACCAGGCTGAATTAGGTCTGACCCAAAAAATTTTATGCTGTATATCAAGTTTGAAACTTCAATGTTGTAATTTGTTATTGGGATTAGGGTATGCCTCACAATACAAAATTATTTGATTCTGGAGTGGCTTTCGTACCATGATTTTTTCTCATTGAGTCACCTTTTACATGAAAATTGCCTAATTCGTTCCAAGCCCTACAAAAACACCGCATTAAATTTTGTAATAAGGCTAAACTGTACTAAAAACAATGAAATAAAACCATTTGGATCATTCAATACATAAACTAACCACCAAAAATCTGTACAGTAATGCAATAAATGGAAAATACAGTAACAAAAGTGGAACCTTCCCTTTGGAGTGAAGCGATATCCAAAAGCGAAGTGGCAGGGCAACAGAAGAGGATGATAAACGATAGAAAAAAAACAACTTTACGAAATGCATTAATAAATGGAAGAAAACGTAAAAGGCAGAAAATATGACAAATTCATAGATAAGTTGTATTTGTTCCAAAACGGAGTACAGTACTTACCTCGAACTACTTTCTTAGGAGTATCTGGGATCTCCTCCCAATCGACCAGAATTTTGTGTAGTTTACCCTACTCCCGTTTTCTATGCGGGGTAACCTCTGCGGAGTGATACGCGCCACAAGGCGACCCGGGGTCAGAGAGCATGCTTGCTCAGGTCTCGATCTCCAGTAAGTTTTCTGGTTGCGTCGCGATAACATCTCGACGCGCTCTGCTTATCCAGTGAGACCCTTTGTGTCCCCGACCCCCTTTGTGTCTCACGCGGTTCCCACGTGGTCCCATTGTGCTCTTTCCATACCCTTTCCCTCTGTGTTCCCGTGTCTCGCGGTGCCTTACTAGTCTGTGTGATGGAGCATCCCCGTCGTTGTCCGGGCCTATGGCCGGTAAATCGTGTGGCGCTTTTCTTTCAAAACCTGAAGTCGACCCGCACTCGTGTTCGTCGTGTAGGGGCAGCGTGTGTTCCCTACAGCAATGTGTCCGGTGTACGAGTCCTGGAACGAGGTGCAGTGGGTGTGATACGGCACCAAGAAGAAGAGGGCATCCAAGAGGTCGCCTAGGAAGCCGAGCATCTCCTGATGCTTCGTCAGATAGAGCTTCTCAGCCGCCTTCCCCTACCCCCTACCCAGGGTAGGGGACGAGGCCCACTGCTCTTCCCCAGGAGTCTGAGATACCTGCTAGTGGGGATGTTTTGTTGGTCCAGGCAAGTGGGGGGCCTGAGGAAGGGACGGGAGTGTGTTCGGAGGACGGAGTCCTGGTGCCAGCAGGGCCCATCTCTTCTGCCGATCCTATGTGGGGGAAGGTTGCTGCAGCCTCTTCCCCCGCTTCCTGGGCCTGTGTTTCAGGTACGTCTACATCCAGGGGAGATGCCGAGAAGGAGGACTCGCCGCCGTCGGATCCCCTCGCGTGGGCACTGCCGAGGACTCCCTTCAGGTCGCCCATGAGGCTGGAGGAAGAGTTCGAGGCCTGGTTCCCCAGCAGGAAGTTGCCTCGCTCTCCCCCAGCGCCTTCAGCAAGGCTCCCTCCCGTCTTCCTGGAGCCTTCGTCACCTATGGATCGACACGTGGAACCACCAGCAACGCGGGACGACTCGGAACCTTCGGTGCGGTCCTACAGGTCTTCGGGCTTCGGGCTCCGAGGGACCAAAGGAGAAGACGAGACAGGTCCCGCAGGAGTAGGTCCCGTTCCCGCTCCAGATCTCGCCACGCTAGAACCCCCAGGAGGAAGTACAGAAGAAGCCGCTCCCCTAGGAAGGAATGGGTGCGTGTCGCCATACCGCGCAGCCACCTCCTGGGAGCTTCAGCAATTCTGGGTACCTCTGGCTGACTCCCAAGGGCTCGTTCTCCCACAGCAAAGTACGTCCCCTGCAGCAGGTCTGAGCGTCGGAGGGAGCCCCCACCTCAGAAGACAGGCATAAGTCCGCGAAGGTTCCGGCTCCATCCGCACAGCGGAGAGAGTCGCCCCTTCGGCCTGGCAGCCGTGTCCCAGCCTCCAAGTCTTCGACGAGCCGACAGGAACGCGAGAGACATCCAGCAGCCACAAGGAAGCCCGCAGCAGCCTGGTCCCCCGTGGGGAGAGACAAGCCCAGGACGGAGGCCTCCGTCCCAGCGGCGATGCCCGTCCTTCATCCAGAACCGCCGAGGTTATGCCACGACAAGAAGATGCCTCCTCCACAAGCGACAACCCTCCGAGGGGTGCCCCTTCTCAGGCAGAGCAACATCCGACGGAGGGCCTAGGAGACGGCGTGGAGGGCTCAGCGGCCAAGGTCTCAGCATACAGGAAGGTTACAGCTCTCATTAGACGGCACCACAGGCTGGACGAGCCGAAGCCCGCCACAGACGAAGACTGGCTCTCGGGCCTGGGTAGATTGGTCGATACCCCCGTGCAGCAGAGGCCCTCACTGGCTCTTCCCCTGGCTAGAGACGTTAGGCTGGGCATGGCGCAGCCATGCGGACGCCCCCAAGAGTCAGATCGCCTCCAAGCTCCTCCAGGGTCTCAAGACCCAGAAGCGGTTCTACCTCCCTGAAGGGCACCGTGCGGGTCCCTGTACAGTAGAACCTGCAGTCGCCATCCTAGGTCAGGGGGCCACAGAAGAGAGAGCGACCGCTGCCCCAGTTTGCTTCTCCCCGTCGGAGACCTCCATGACGGAGGATTTTGGCCATGGACCTGGTCTACATCTCGTCGTGGCTAGATTGGTGGGCCTGCACCCTGGTGGGCTTTCAGGCCTCGCATGACCTCTCGGTTCCGGAGAACCAGACATTACTGAAGGAGCCGATTAGCTCAGGGGTTAAGGCCCTCAAGTTTCTGTCTTACCAGTCCCTCTCACAGGCGGCCAATTGGGTTCTTCGAAAAAGGGACACAGTTCTCAGCAAATTGGTCAGGAGGCTTCCGGACAGGGAAGCGAGGGCCCTTAGGAACTTACCCCAGTGGGGTGAGTCAGTGTTCCCTCTGCAGGCGGTGGAGGAGATGGTAGAGAGGGTCAGGAAACTGAAGGATGCAGGATAGCCCAGACCCCCTCCAACAAGAAGACCATCTTCCGACGTCTCTCTCCCTCCCCGCGCTTCACCTAGCCAACCCAGAAGGGACGCCCCGACTACGGCCTGGCCCCAGTCTTCGCAGCCCTCCCGTAGAGGAGCTCCGACTTCGCAGTCAGCCTTCAGGCCTTCCTATTCGGGCTCCAGGAGAGGGCGTTCAGGCCGCGCCGCTCGAAGGAGGTAGGAAGAGAGGACCCCTACTCCTGCCGATGCCTCAGGTGGGGAGATGCCTCAAACGATCTTGGCAAGCATGGCGGGACCACGGAGCGGATCCGTGGACCGTAGCTGTACTAAAGGAAGGGTAC
Organism: Palaemon carinicauda; assembly: GCF_036898095.1. Taxonomy (NCBI): domain Eukaryota; kingdom Metazoa; phylum Arthropoda; class Malacostraca; order Decapoda; family Palaemonidae; genus Palaemon; species Palaemon carinicauda. The sequence goes on along the minus strand of NC_090741.1, from coordinate 106,096,685 downwards.
AGGCTGCCCTTCCTAGCAGACTCCCCACCTCCCAGATCAACAGGCGGAGTGATTGGCACCCAAGGACCCCTTGAGAGTAGCAGCGTTGCAGGAAGAAGTCTCGGCAATGCTGGCGAAAGGGGCAGTAGAGCCAGTCAAGAACCCAGGTCCAGGGTTCTTCAGCAGGCTCTTCCTGGTGGAGAAAGCGACAGGGGGCTGGAGACCGGTCATAGACCTCTCAGCCCTCAACAAATTTGTGTGCAAGACCGACTTCAAGATGGACACCCCGAAGTCGGTCCTAGCGGCCTTGAGAGAGGAGGACTTCATGATGTCAATAGACCTCAAGGACGCCTACTTCCAGGTCCCTGACCATCCCTCCAGCAGGAAGTACCTAAGGGTGAAATGGGGTACTCAAACGTTGCAGTTCAAGACCCTCTGCTTCGGGCTGTCGACAGCTCCTCAGGTCTTCACGAGGATCTTCGCAACAGTTTCAGCCTGGGCACACGAACAGGCCATCCGCCTGATTCGGTACCTAGACGACTGGTTGTTGCTTTCAGCCTCAGAGGAAGAACTGAGGGAGCAAGGCGCGAAGCTCCTGCAGTTCTGCAACGTCTTGGGTATCAACATCAACCTGCAAAAGTCCCAACTGATACCCTCCACCAGGATGACTTACCTCGGAATGGTCTTAGACCCCCGGTTGGCGAGAGCCTTCCCCTCTGCGGAGAGACTGGACAACCTGGAACAGATACTCCAGCCCTTCCTGTCGGACCAGCCCAGGAGGGCCAAGGACTGGCAAAGACTGATGGGCCACCTCTGGAACCAGGGGGACTCCCTACACAAGATAGTCCCGGTGTCCCCGGAGACGAAGGAAGTCCTGGAGTGGTGGCATGTCAGATTGAACACCCTCAAGGGAATGCCCTTCGAAGCCGACCCTCCGAGGATGCTTCTGTTCACGGATGCATCCAAGGAGGGTTGGGGTGCCCATCTCCTCGACAAGACAGCAAAAGGAAAATGGGAAGGCGAGGAGATGAGCCTGCACATAAACATGCTATAGATGATGGCAGTGCAAAGGGCGTGCCTAGAGTTCGTCCATCTGCTCCGGGGAAACACCGTGGCGCTGATGTGCGACAACGCCACAGTGGTGGCCTACGTGTAAAAGAAAGGACTGAAGTCGAAGGAACTGTGCAGTCTCACGATGGAGTTCCTAGACTGGGCCGAAGTAGAGAAAATCAAAATCTCAGCCAGGTTCATTCCGGGGAAGAGAAACGTCCTGGCCGACGGCCTCAGCAGGATGGGTCAAGTGGTAGGGTCCAAGTGGTCCCTGCACCCAGAAGTGGCCAAGTCCCTCATTCTGAAGTGGGGCTCGCCGGTGATAGACCTCTTCGCCACGAGACTGAACGCACAGCTCCCCGTGTTTTGTTCTCCTGTGCCAGATCCAGCAGCAGCGTTCGAGGACGCCTTCCAACACCCTTGGGACAACCTCAACGTGTACGCCTTCCCTCCCTTCGGGATGCTCAGACAGGTCCTCAACAGGGTAAGACGGACGGACAACCTGTGGATGACTTTGGTAGCGCCCTGGTGGCCGGAGAGAGAGTGGTTCGCGGATCTAAAGGAACTGGCGCGCCTTCCAGCTTGGCCTCTTCCGGACAGACCAGACCTTCTCCGGCAGCCTCACTTCCAAAGGTTCCACGAAAACCCTCGGTCCCTTCGCCTTCACGCGTGGAGGTTATCGAGCGTCTCCTGAGGAAGGAAGGATATTCATCGAGGACGGCATCGAGGATGTCAGGGTACCTGAGATGTTCGTCAGTCGCGGTATACCAGGCGAAGTGGGCTACCTTCACTAAGTGGTGCTCCTCGAAGAACATCAGGCCGTTAGGGGCCTCCATTCCCAAGATAGCAGACTTCCTGGTCTATCTTAGGGACGAAGTGGGCACATCCATCCCAGCCATCAAAGGAGTCCGGGCAGCCCTGGGACAAGTCTTCCTCCTGAAGGGCATCGACTTGTGGCCTCCAGACATATCTCGATGCTCATCAAGAGCTTCGAGCAGTCGTGCCCCCCCCCCCCCCCCCAGGCTGCTAGAGTGCCCCAGTGGGATGTGGCTAGAGTACTGAAGATGCTTTCGGAACCTCCCTTCGAGCCCCTCAAGGACATCTTAGACAAGGAGCGCACCCTCAAGACGGTCTTTCTGTTAGCTCTGGCATCAGCAAAACGAGTAGGTGAGATTCATGGGCTGTCTTACGAGGTCTCACACTCAAAGGGATGGCGAGAAGCTACCTTCAGATTCTTACCCTCCTTCGTAGCCAAGACTCAGAATCCAGCTGTTTGGGACCCCAAGTTTGAAGGATTCTCAGTGCCAGCTATCCCTCGTTCGGACGACCCGAGGGACTTGCTTCTGTGTCCAGTCAGGGCGGTACGTAAGTACCTCGAGAGGACAGCCAAACTTCGCCCCGAAACTAAGAGTCTGTTCATCTCCTCGGGACTGGTAAAGAAGCTAGTCTCCAAAAATACGATCTCCTTCTGGCCACGGCAGGTGATACACTGTCAGTATAAGACTGCGTCTCTAAGGATATTTACAGAGGTGATTTACTTAGGGAAAACTACTCAAAAAACTATCTTAGTGTCTATTTTCTCGGGTTTTCCATTGGGGTCAGCAGAACCTAGCCTCCTATTTAGGTTCCGTTTCTCTCCTCATCACTGTCTCTAGGTCCTGAAGGACACTCCCACCTCCTAAGGTATAAGTCTCCTAAGAAAGTAGTTCGAGGTAAGTACTCCGTGTTGGAACAAATCACAAATTTTAAGTACAGTGAACCCTCGTTTATCGCGGTAGATAGGTTCCAGACCCGGCCGCGATAGGTGAAATTCCGCGAAGTAGTGACATCATATTTACCTATTTATTTAACATGTATATTCGGACTTTTAAAACCTTCCCTTGTACGTAGTACTGTTAACAAACTACCCTTTAATGTACAGAACACTTAATGCATGTACTACAGCACCCTAAACTAAAACAGGCACAAATATTAAAGTCGATTTTATATCATGCGTTTCCTAAACACCTAAAAAGCACGATAAAAAATGGCAACCAATGTTTTGTTTACGTTCATCTCTGATCATAATGAAGAAACAAACTCATTTAGTGTACACATATATGTATAGGTTAGTTTTTGCATCGATTATATTGATTATACAGTATGTTGATTTTTTTATTACCAATGTTTTACTTTATTTTTCTTAGGACTTCCAAATGAAATGTTTTTCTTTATGACGCCGCCTGAAACGACGGCGTCATATAGTACTGTACGCTCAGTAAACAACCATGCTCAGAACAAAGAAGGCATTTAACGCGCATGATGAAAGTGATAAATAATGATATTTACAGTAAAAGCATCTACAAAATATGTTATTAGTACAAATATAATTTACCGTATCTATAAAATCATACAGTACATACTGTACGTAGCAAAGCAGGAAAACAATTTACGAGAGAGAGAGAGAGAGAGAGATTGTTTTACGTACGTAAATGTAAATTTTAAACAAAAAAAATATGATAGGTTACAACATGTAGACTTTTAAAACCTTCCCTTTAACTTAATGCATACAGTACTAAACTATAAAACAGGCACAAATATTAGAATGTGATAATATTAAAGTAAAAAATAAAGATTGTTACTGTACTCACCACGAAAGAAGTTCAAGAAAAACTTGAATGATGATGGCGATGAATTTTCTGCACAGTAGAAATGATGATGATGAAGCTGATGATGTGTTCTACTGTGCAGCCAGGTAGTATTTTACGTCTCTTCAGACGGAGGTGTCTTTTCCTGGGACACCTCTTCAACTTCTTCCTGGGAAACTTCTTCAATTTCTTCCGAAGGCGTAGTAGCAGGAGGAACTGGCTCTTTTTTGGAGGCTGGAAGAACATTGTGATCGGAAGTTGTTGCCGCTGCTTCTTTTTTCGATCTAAGAGCATCTTGTAGGGAGTCATTATGTCATCAACCTTGTTGCAGAATTGCATCGACCGAACCATATCCTCGTCCCACTCTTGCAACATTTCTTTCACCTCCTTTATATGGTTGCAGACCTTGGCAAGCCGTTCTAGTGTTAAGCCCGTTTCTTCGACATTTTCTTGGGTCTCTTCCTGGGTTTCACTCTCTTCTTCGCTTGCCGATTTCGTCAGGTCTTCGAGGTCTGCGTCAGTTAGGGGCTGGGAATGGCAGTCCAACAACTCGTCGACGTCTTCAGTCATCATGTCGCCAAACCCGTCACCTCCAATTATGGCAGCCAACTGCACAGATTTGCGTTCTGCAGTGTTTTGGATTTCAGCAGGTGTAAATCCCTCGTCGTCATAAACAATCTCGGGCCACAACTTCTTCCAGCTCGCATTGACAGTTGCAGGTTTCATCTCTTGAAGTGCCTTCTGAATATTCTTCAGGCACGTGGCTATGGTGTACTGCCGCCAGTACGCCTTCAAGTTAAAATCTTCATCCTCATCATCTTGGGCAGCATCCACACACGCAACGAGGTCCGCCAAGGTATTCTTCGTGTAGAGGGCCTTGAACGCCCTGATAACCCCCTGGTCCATCGGTTGAATTAATGACGTGGTGTTGGGTGGCAGGAACTCAACCTGAACGCCCTCACGCGACAGGTCAGTTGCGTGTCCACCAGCGTTATCCATAAGGAGAAGGATCTTGAATGGCAAGCCCTTCTCTACGAGATATTCATTGACTTGCGGGATGAAACACTGGTGGAACCAGTTGGAGGTCAGCATCTTCGTAATCCATGCTTTTGGATTATGCATCCAGTACACGGGAAGGAGATTCTTATTCTTATTTTTTAAAGCGCGAGGATTTTTCGACTTATAAATAAGCCCCGGCTTTAGCAAAAATCCAGCAGCATTGCCACACATCACGAGGGTAACGCGATCCTTGAATGCTTTAAAGCCAGAGGCTTTGGCTTCCTCTTTGAACAGGAAAGTTCGCGACGGCATTCTCTTCCAAAACAAGCCGGTCTCATCAATATTAAAGATTTGTTCCGGCTTGTATCCACCTTCGGCGATAATATTCTTGAACGTCTGGTTCACGTAAGTTTCAGCAGCGGCAGTGTCAGCCGAAGCAGCCTCGCCATGCAAGGAAACGCTTTTCAGGGCAAAGCGTTTCTGAAACTTCGCGAACCATCCTTTGCTGGCGGAAAAACGTTGTTTCTGAGGCTGGGAATCAGTGGATGTCCTTGGTTGAGGATCATCTGCATCATCATCATCTTCAGCATGGTTGCCATCGTCGTCTTGAGGTTCCTTTGCAGCAAAATTCTGATACAAGCTCAAAGCCTTTGTTCGGATGGTGTTTGTATCCAAGGCTATGTTCTTCTTCCAGCAGTCGGCAATCCACACAGCTAAAGCACCTTCCATGCGTACGATCGTTTTATTACGCGTTGTAACGACTCGCTTCGCTGATCTGCTAAAGGTGATTGCAGCCGTCTTTCTAATGTTCGCCTCGTCCTTCTTGATATAGCGAACAGTAGATTCGTTGATCCCAAAATGGCACGCTGCGGCCGCATAGCTTCTACCGTCTTTTAACATCGAGAAGCATAACCTTCTCAGCAATCGTCATCATCCTTCGGTGGCGTTTAGGCTCACTACCAGCCTTAGTAGAAGCAGAACGCTTGGGAGGCATTGTACAGTAGGATTTGACAAAAAGTTCAACTTAAAAAGGTCGCACACAGCACAGATTAAACTTCACAAACTTAAGAACGTCTACTCAGCGATACGCGGTAACAGAAAGTGGACGACCCGGGCCCGCGAGAACCTAGATGCTGCGGGTTGGAGATGAGGGCAAAACACCAATCACAGGCTAGATAAAACTTTGGTTCAAGCGCTAATAGATGACGAATCAGAACTCATCACAACCCGTCTTACAGTACTATATGATGGGTAAGTTACCAACTCAAAGTACAAGATACCCCGCGCATACTGTACGTACAGTATTAATAATAATAATAATAAATAATGATAATAATACAATACAGTACTGTAATAATAATAATAATGATAATAATAACAATCATAATTTTATTAACAACAACAACAATAATAATAATAATAACAATAATAATAATAGCTTTACGTATGCTATTTTATTCTTTTGTAGGATGTGTGTGTCTCTCTCTCTCTCTCTCTCTCTCTCTCTCTCTCTCTCTCTCTCTCTCTCTCTCTCTCTCTCTCGTACGCTTATTCGAAATGTGATTTTTGCAGCAAAGAATATTATTGGATGCAGTACTACGTACGTATACATACAAAAGATTCATGGAAAAGAAGCACATCCATTACATTTGTAGTACAGTAGTAGCCATCAGCAGCCTTACACCATTCTAATATTGCATGACTGCATCTGATTTGCGTTTCATGTTCGATTTAATTTTACTACGTACTGTATACAGTACTGAATTATCGTATGATAATAATACAGTAATAATAATCATAATGATAATAATAATAACAATAATAATTTTATTAACAACAACAACAATAATAATACAGTAATAACAATAATACACGTAATAGCTTTACGTATGCTATTTTATTCTTTTGTAGGATGTCTCTCTCTCTCTCTCTCTCTCTCGTACGCTTATTCGAAATGTGATTTTTGCAACAAAGAATATTATTGGATGCAGTACTACGTACGTATACATACAAAAGAATCATGGAAAAGATGCCCATCCATTACATTTGTAGTATAGTAGCCATCAGCAGCCTTACACCATTCTAATATGGTATGACTGCTTCTGATTTGCGTTTCATGTTCGATTTAATTTTACTACGTACTGTATACAGTACTGTATTATCGTATGATCACATTCTCTTTTCGTGTTTTATTTCTTTCTGTGCTGAATTATATATCATATGTAATGCAATGAACAATCAGTAAGAGCAGATATTACTAATTACAGTATTAATGGAATTACAGGTAACAAAATATCGTATTTGGGGGTCTTCAGATTTCGCGGTATTTTTGAAATTTCCGGAAAATCCGCGATATGTATATATATATGGGTTATGGAAAAAACCCGCGAAGTGGTGAATCCGCGATGGTCGAACCGCGAAGTAGCGAGGGTTCACTGTAATTTGTATTTTTCCTTACCTCGAACTAGTTTTGGGTTATGGCCCGCCCATCCTGCCCCGAGTGCATTACAGGGCTACGTAGAAACACATCCATCAAAACTTACTGGAGATCGAGACCTGAGCAAGCATGCTCTCTGACCCCGGGTCGCCTCGTGGCATGTATCATTCCGCCAGAGGTTACCCCGCATAGAAAACGGGAGTAGGGTAAACTACACAAAATTCTGGTCGGTTGGGAGGAGATCCCAGATACTCCTAAGAAAGTAGTTCGAGGTAAGTACTGTTAGGAAAAATACAAATTACTTAAAATTTGTGATTTTTCCTAACTATACAAACCTTAGCTATTTAATAGGGGGTATTACTTTCGGCGTAGCTGAAATGACGAGCCATTAATTTTTAACGAGGGTTTACTACCCACACCGCTAGTTAGCAGGGGGTAGGGGAGTGTAGCTTGCCACCCCCCCCCCCCCCTCTCACATAACTCTGCTTGAGCTCACTTTGCTTGGAGGTAGGACTTCAAGGGGGATAGGGCTCGCAGGCAAGTTTGGTTAAATAGCTAAGGTTTGTATAGTTAGGAAAAATACAAATTATCTACGAATTTGTCATTTGTTCCATAACGGGAATACAAACCACGCTATTTAATAGGGGTGACTGTGACTCACTCATTAGGAAGGGTGGACGTCCCAGCCAGTCTGGCTTTTTGGCTTTGTCTGCGGCCTACGTAAGCTGTGTGTGAAGGTATGAAGAAGTGTGACTCGTCCTAGAAAGTTGTTCTGAAGTTCTTTAGATGGAAACTTGAAGACTAGGACTTTCCCAATACCACCTCATCAGGGTATAGGGGCGTAACAGTATTAATATTAATACTAGGAACACAAGGGAGCATGGTTTACCTGCAGTGGTTTGAGGTCAGCTATGCAGAGAACCCAGGATGCTGCTTTCCCCAAGGGAGGGGATGATGAAAAAAAGAATAAGGGCCAGTCAAACCTTTCCATTCATGCAGACTAAAACAGGGTAACAATGCCCTCAACCTTCTGCTACTTGTCCAATAAGGAGCTTGAGGTTTTAAACCAGCTGTTGTGCAGCCACCACAGGACCGATAGAGAAAGTATTGAGTCTCCTGTGGGTCATGTCTTGCAGGTAGTGGGATGTGAACGTGGTCTGGCGTTTCCACACCCCAGCTTGAAGAACCTGCGTCACTGAAAAATTTCTTTTGAAGGCCAGGGACGTAGCTATGACACTGACATCATGTGCTCTGGGGCGACGTGACGGAGGAGGGTCTGGATTCAGTGCCAGGTCAATGACCCTGCGAATCCAGGCAGAGACGGTGTTCTTGGTGACCCTCCTCTTAGTCCTTCCTATGCTGGCACACGAGGACGGGCTGCGGCTGTTCTCTTTAGGTACAGCCTCAAGTTCCTTACTGGGCATATGGTGTGGGTCATCTGTTACCGTACGGAGACTAGAAATCCGGAAGGAGTCAAATCGAGGATCCGCTACTCCCGGGCTCTGATTTTTAGCAATAAACTCAGGGACGATGCTGAATGTTACCTGCCCCCCCCCTCCCCTTGATGTCATACGATAGACCATGAAGTTCGCTGACTCGTTTGGCTGAGGCCAAAGTTACCAGGAACACTGTCTTCGAAGTTAGGTGGCGATCTGATGCCTGGCGTAATGGTTCATAGGGAGGTCTCTTAAGAGCTCTGAGAACTCGAACCACGTTCCATGGGGGGGAGGTCACTTCTGACTGAGGGCAGGTAAGTTCATAACTCCGTATGAGTAGAGAAAGTTCTAGCGATGAAGAAATGCCCATTCCTTTCAGCCTGAAGGCGAGGCTTAAGGCTGAGCGATAGCCTTTCACTGCCGAGACTGATAGGCGCATTTCTTCATGCAAATACACAAGGAACTCTGCTATTGCTGGAATAGTGGCATCGAGTGGAAAGATACCCGTTCCACGACACCAACAACAGAAGACTTTCCACTTTCCTGGTAGACTGCTGCTGATGACTTCCGCAGGTGTCCAGACATCCTGATCGCAACCTGTTGCGAAAATCTTCTCTCAGAGAGGAGATGTTGGATAGTCTCCAGGCGTGAAGTCGTAGTGAAGCTACGGCTTTGTGGAAGATGTTGGCGTGTGGTTGTTTGAATAGATTGTGTCATGGAGAGAGTTCTCTTGGTGGCTCTGTTAGGAGTTGCAGAAGGTCCGGGAACCATTCTGCGTGATGCCATAGCGGAGCTATGAGGGTCATTGAAAGATTGACCGATGTTCTGGTCTTGTTGAGTACCCTCCTCATCAGACAGAACGGGGGAAAGGCGTAAACGTCGATGTTGTCCCACCGTTATTGGAAAGCATCTTGCCAGAGAGCCTTGGGGTCTGGGACTGGGGAACAGTACAGCGGCTTGAAGTTCAGGGCCGTTGCGAAGAGGTCCACAGTCGGAGAACCCCACAAAGTCAGGACTTTGTTGGCTACTAGATGATCCAAAGACCACTCGGTACTCACTATCTGAGATGCTCTGCTCAGGTTGTCGGCAAGCACATTCCTTTTGCCCGGAATGAAGCGTGCCGATAGTGGTATCGAGTGGATTTCGGCCCATCTCAGTACCTCTACTGCTAGATGGGATAGCTGCTGCGAAAAAGTACCTCCTTGTTTGGTGATGTAGGCCACTACTGTGGTGTTGTCGTTTATCACCACCACACAGTGACTTGCCAGGTACTGTTGGAACTGTTGAAGGGCTAGAAAGACGGCCTTCATCTCTAGGAGATTTATGTGGAGGCACTTTTCTTACTCTAACCAGAGGCCTGAGGTCGTGTGATGCAGCACGTGGGCACCCCACCCTTTTTTTTGAAGTGTCTGAAAACACCATCAAATCCAGGGGGAGGACGAGAAGATCCACTCCCTTTCGTAGGTTCTCGTCTGCCACCCACCACTGGATGTCTGTCAGTTCCGCAGATCCCATGGGGATCTGGATGTCCGGGGAGTTGTAAGCTTGATTCCGCCGCGACTTGAGTCGCAACTGGAGGGATCTCATCCTGAGGCGACCATTGGGAACTAGACAGGCCAGCGATGAAAGGTGACCGAGGAGACGTAACCACGATTGGGTTGGAAGTTCTTCTCGTCTGAGAAAAGGTCTTGCGACCTTCCTCAGCCTTGTTATCTGTCGTCTGATGGGAAGGCTTTGTGGAGAGTGGTGTCTATAATCATGCCTAAGTATACCAGTCTTTGAGTGGGAACCAAGGAAGACTTTACCATGATCCCCAAATCTTGGCAAAGTCTCAGAAGTTTGTCTCGGTGTTGAAGAAACGTTGACACCGAGTCTGCTAGGATTAACCAGTCGTCCAGATAACGAAGGAAACGGATGCCAATCCTGTGTGCTCAAGATGATACTAGGGTGAACACTCTGGTGGGTGAAGACTTGTGGTGCTGTGGAAAGACCGAAGCACAGCACCTTGAACTGGTATTTTCTGTTGTCCAGGCTGAATCTTAACTACTTCCTTGAAGACGGATGGACTGGGATCTGGAAGTACGTGTCCTTTAGGTCCAGTGTGCACATGAAGTCTTGCGGTCTTAATGCTAGTCTGACCGTGTCTGCCGTCTTCATGCTGAACGGAGTTTGTTTGACAAACTTGTTCAGAGCTGAGAGGTCGATGACTGGTCTCCAGCCTCCAGACACCTTCTTTACAAGAGAGAGTTGACTGAAGAAGCCTGGGGATCCATCGAGGACCTCTTGGAGAGCGCCCTTCTTCAACAGGGTCTGGACTTCAGCCCGAAGAGCTTGCCCCTTGCCGATCCCATGGCAAGGGAGTTCAATGACACTGGATTCGTCGTCAGGGGAGGTAGAGATGTTATGAACAGGACGCGATATCCTAGACTGATCACGGAGATTGTCCAGGAATCGACCCCGAGTTGCTTCCACCTGTTTAAGCAACTTTGTAGGCATCCCCCCCCACTGGTGGAAATGCAGGGGGACTGCCTATCCTAGCGTTTGTGGCCTCAGCTGCTCCCTCTAGGATTTTTGCCTCCCCTGGAGGACTTTTTGCCTTTCCTTTCTTTGACAGGAAAGGGCTTAGACACCATCGTCTATGCTGCTGTTGTCGTCGTAGTGGTTTTGGCTGGACGGGACTGCCGTGGTGCTGGAGGCTTATAGGGTTTGGATGTTAAAGCCCTATGAAGGAGGGAGTCTTGATGTGACTTCCTCCACCTCTCAGCGGCACGTTCCACATCCTTAGGCTCGAATAGAACAGACCCCTCCATGGAGGAATGTCTGAGCCTATTGATCTCAGCACTAGGGACCTTCTGATGGAATCTCTCAGCTACTGCATCCCGACGTTTCAGGATGGTATTTGCCCACAAGTTCGAGACTTGTTGGGCCAGAAACTATATTGTGCGAGTACCTGAGAGAAGGAAGGTTTCCATAGCTTTCCTGGTACGTTCCTTGGAGAAATCCTCAGAACGTATCAGGATACCTAAGGTCCCCAACCAGATATCGAGCCACGAAGTAGCTTGCATAGCACACTTCGCGATCTTCTCCTGGTTGAGGATCTCGGCTGCCAAGAACGAGACCTGCCAGTTGGAGAGTTTCTCAAGAGGGACTCCCCTGGTTAGCTCTTCCAGCTAGTGGTGAAGTGGAAGAGCTAAACAAGGCTCCTCTAGGATCTCGAAGAATCTCCTCTACTGTACGCGAGGAGGTGGGAGGAGTTTGTTTGTGGTACCGGAACGGTTGGAGGAGGACATCTCGGAGAGCTGCTGGGAGATCTTGTCCCTGGTACTCTTTACCCCTTGAGACCAGGGCAGGGCTGCACTGGTCTTAGAGGGCTTTTGAGTACCAAAGACCGTGTCTTTGCCCTCTCGAGGAGGGATCTCTGGGTTGGAAAACCCGTTGAGAGCCCTCATTAGAGTCAGAACTTGCCAAAACGCGTGTTCTAACTCTTGCTGGTCTCTTCTTGTTGTAGGACTTGCAGCGAAGTCTCCTTCTATCTCCGAAGGCTCTTCTTGGGGAGAATCGCTGACATTCCCTCAGTGGCTAACTGGCTCCATCCTAGCCCTAGTGGAGGACTAAGGCAATATTTTGGAGTCTTTGGATTACTTTCTGGGAAGGATGTAAGACTCCAACATTGAAGAGGGTCGCATGTTCCTTCCAATCCCCGACTGTGTGGAACTCTCGGCACGAAGAGAGGTTTCCACCATTGGTGCGATGGGGGAAAGTCTCTCTTCGCGTGATTCCCTTGGAGGCGAGAAATCTTCGTCTGAAAGGGAAGGAGAGGCAGTCCGAGGAATAGGAGGAACTTGCCTCAAAGGTCTGCGTGGAGTTAGCTTCGTCCTCGGGGAAGTGACAGCGTCCAGAACTCCTCTTTTCCTCTTCAGTGGGGTAGAGGAAGCCATGGTTCCGTGTCCCAAATCAGAGAGGACAGGCTTGAAAGCCTGAGTTACGGCTCTGATCAGGGCACTGAACCAGGGCTGTTGGCTAAGACACAGTCAGACATACCCCCTGAAGGGAAAGGGACTGAAGGATCCCTGGGAGGAGTCACTGGAATAATTGAGTTTGCCTGTGGTAGCTTTGGGATCCTGAACCCCTCTGGAAGTTTCCCTTCTCCCACAATGCGCGGTGGTATGCGCTTGCGGGGAAGGGAATGAGGCGATGGCGACCTTGCCGGTCGTCGTTCCTTGTGATGTGTAGGCTCGTGCGCGGGAGAATATTGATGCTCACGTGAAGGAGAATAATGGCGCTTGCGCGAGTGAGAATATTGGGGCTCGCACAAGAATCATGATGTGCATAAGCGAGTGTTCGCTCGCATATGCTAAAGGCTTGGGGTGCGCGCGCAGGAGCATGTCCTCTAGCGCGCGGGCGCGCAGTAGATTCATGATGGGCGTGCGGGAGAATGTTGGCACGCACACCTAGGAGAAGGTTGGGGAACGTGCGCATGGTGCGCGCATATATGCTTGTGGATGCGCGTTGGTAAGGGATGGCGTGCGGGTGAAGGCAGCATGGCTGACTCATCTGCAAGCCTGCTAACAGGAGAAAGTTGGCACGCAGGTTTTACCGGGCGCGTAGGATGGTGCGCAGCATGACGCGCAGGAGAGTATAATGTAGGGCGTGTATGCGCACGTGCAGGAGAACGATGGCACGCAGGTGAGTGTTGGCGCTCAGGTAGGCGCTGTCGCGTAGGAGATCGTTGGCGCGTGGGCGCACAGGAGATTATTGGCGTATGAGGGTGTGCATGGTGTGTGGTGGGGCTACGCTCTTGCTGGCACGTATGCGCATGTTGGCACGTACGCACTTGATGATGCCATGTGTTAGGGTGAGTAGGATGATCAGCGCGCTGTAGTGATGGGGCCTGACGAGCTACTGATGAGCGCTGGTCAGGTTTCCTGGGCGCGTAAACTGTTGGCGCGCAATAGCACGTTCAGGTGGAGCTTTGTTTGGCCCATGCAAGAATGGCAACGGCAGGTCTGTCGCGTGGAAGGTCGACGTGTCCTTTAAAAAGACGACCTTACACCGAAGGAGATCGCGAACGATCTGCAGAGAGGTCCAGGACCAATGCAGGTGCAGTGATGGATAATCGGTCTAGAGGCTCCTCTGCAGGGGACTGCATAGAAGACGTTGAACCAAAGAGGCGACTACTCACCGCAGGTGAAGGAAGGCCTCTATGGTGAAGAGGAAGGCGAGCCCTCCGATGGATGCGCCCTCTGGGGGCCGTTGGATCAGCAAGCTGACCTTCAGCAGTCCTCCGAAGAGGAGTCTCTGTAAGTGAACTTCCCCGAGGGGAAGGAACGCTAGCAGGAGAGACTGACGATAGACTTAGTTTCCCCCTCATAGGATGATTGGGAACAGGGGAAACTAAGCCGTCAGCTACCGTAGAGTCTGGAGTGGAAGAGGAGATGGGTGAAATCGCATTGGATACCTCTGACACCACAACGTCGACAAGAGACATAGGATCAACCTCTGACGGTGACGATGATTGCTTGACAGCAGCACCCAAGCGGATATAATCAAGCAAAACCTCCTTGGAGGGCGAACCCGTAAGCCCAAAGGAGGACCAAAGCTGAAAAAGGGAAGTTAATGACATGTCCTCCCCCGGGGGGGGAGGTGGAGCTGCTTCGCTAGGGGAAGCAACGTCATCTCTCGAGACCCGAGGTTGGTTATAAATAATTCGATCTACGCTACCACTTGACGGTCTCTCGAAAGAGATCAACCGAGTGGGAGCTTCGTAAGGGGTTGGGCAACGGAAGAAGAGGCCTTAGGTTTTTCTCCCTTCAAAGCAACCTTCGAAGGAGAAATATCCCGTTTGGACTTCTTCTTCCGTCGTCGTGAAAACCTTTCCCACTGGGAGGCAGACCACTCCCTACACTTGTTGACACTATCACACCGTTGACCCCTACAAGAAGGACAAAGGGCGTGAGGATCAGTCTCTACTGCCAACATGAAAGTTCCACAGGGGCGGTTGGGAAAACCAGGGCAGGTGCGCATGGTCGCAGAGGCCAACTTCACATACACAGTAACTAGAAAAAGGAAGAACAAAAAGCATTAAATGGCTGCCAATATGACAGCGAGGATGAGAGCAGACACGTCCGACCACTATCCGAGCCGAGAGCAAAGTGAGCTCAAGCACAGGTGTGTGAGAGGGGGGGATAGCAAGCTACCCTCCCCTACCCACGCTAACTAGCGGTGTGGGTAGTAAACCCTCGTTAAAAATTAATGGCTCGTCATTTAAGCTACGCCAAAAGTAATAGCCCCTATTAAATAGTGTTGTTTGTATTCCAGTTACGGAACAAATTAACACTTAACTTTACGATAAACGAAATCAAAATTTTATTTTTACCTTTTTGTAATTTTGTATTTATTCCGGCACAAATACAAACCTTCCGCTATTTATAAGGGTATAATTTTGGCCTAGCTGAAAAACGAGCCGTGATAATTTTTAGTGAGGGATAATTACCCCATTCGTTAGGTAGCAGGTGGGGGTGGGGTAGACTGGCTACCTTGCTCACTCACACCTCTCAGCTGAGTAACCACTTTACTTTATGGCTCGGTAGGGGACAAACATTGCTTTGATTGTCATTTTGTTTAGTTTATTCTATTGTGTGTTTTTATCTTATACATATATATGTGTATACTGTACAGTATATGGAAACATACCCGTAATGTTGTTAAATAATTGTAACTTCCATTACAGTTGACAGTATATACGGCAGTCTCCGCCGTATGGGAGTTGTCATTGTGTTGATACTACTACTCCCTTCCCTTGCCGCCCTCCCTCTTCGTGGATGGCCGGCAGTTCCTCAGCGGGGCTACTCCTTTCATGTTTGCGGATTTGGTGGCGCTCCTGTTTGTTTTGTTTTTTTTTTCTTGTTTTTTTTCAGTACTTGAGTTGAAGTTTAAAACTACAGTATAATTTACCTCGTCAACTCTCGTTCCACTCCCCTTGCCGGCGATGGAAAAACGCCGTTCCACGGCTGGCAGAGCGAGTGCTTAACTAATTTCTCCTCTCCCTTTCAAGGAATTCTCTTACCAGGAAGGCTGACTTATTCCCTGCACAGTTCATGAATTGTAATTCATCACAACTTTTACTTTCTTTTCTACAGATAGCAACGACGTAAAAAGCAAGGCTCATAGATTCGGCCACTCCAGTTAATGTCCTGCGCTACCTGTGGCAGCTCGTGAGCTGCTCACCTTACGAGGTAGCACTTGGTGCCGACCTTCAACTTGAACAAGGCTTGTTGATGGGAAGCATAGAGTGCTGCCAGGAAGTTCGCCTCCAGGAGTTGGAGAACCTTCCCTGGAGTTGGGCTGCTCCCCCTTCCAAGGGAGAGCTTCCCTTCTTCAGCCGTTCAGCAACTTTCCCTCTTTCAGGAAGAATTACTGACAGCTCGAAGAGATCTGCTTCTGCTATCTCGTCGTCAAAGACTGTGCTTCTACCCCTTGGGGCTGGGGGAAAAGAAGTCAAGGCTTGTTCCTTCTTTGGGGGAACTTCTCTCTCGTTCGCAAGAGAGATTGTTATGCCAATGCTTTTTTCCCATAGAGCTGGGAGAAAGCTTGACTTAGGTGATGTCCTCCTTCGGGAGGACTTCTCTCTCTTTAGCGAGAGATTGTTACTCCTACGCTTTTTTTCCCATTGAGCTGGGAGAAAGCTTGTCTTAGACGATGTCCTCCTTCAGGAGGACTTCTCTCTCGTTCGCGAGAGAGATTGGTCAGTAACCAACATATGTCGTACACCTTCGCATTTTTCCCATAGGACTAGGAGAAAGCTTGTTCTAGGTGATGTCTTCATTCGGGAGAACTTTCCTCTTTCCTCTCGTTCCCAAGAGAAAGCTTGTGTTCAGCTTTTATTTTCGATCTGCGGGTTGTCGCAGGCGCTGCAGCCCGTTGGGCAGATCTTGGGTCTGTGTCCGACGCCTAAGAGGTTGCTGATCCACCAGGGGTGGTGGCAGAGCATACTCCAAGGCAGGTTTCCCTTTCGGGGAAACACGTCTCTTGTTCGCGAGAGAAGACCATCACTGGGCATCGGTGGTCCCCGTACACTTAAGGTTCTCCTTCATGGGCAGAGATAGAACATTTTCTTAAGCATTTTTCTCCTTAGTGAGAACAAACCTTTCCTTCGGGGGATGTAGTTTTCAAGCTAGAGCAATCTCTCCCTTGGGTGGAGTAGGCTTTACGTTCCTGTCCTGAGGTTCGTAGGGTGGAAGGGTTCATAACCCCTCTCCATCCTAGACGTTCTCCTCCTCGGGCTGTGAGGAGTCGTCTCTTTGAACCTGCTGGTTCTTCTTGCGTTGCGTTGACCCTTCGGGGTCTCGCGACGATCACCCTTTGGGCTGGCATGATCGTTAGCCTTTGGGCACTCGTCATGTTGAAACTGCAGGATCTCATGACCCCGGGAATCTTTTGGGTCGCCATCGCGTTGAACTTTCGGGTTCTCGCAACATGGAACTTTCAAGTTCCAGTTATCCTGAGCTTCCGGGCTTTTGTAACGATGGTTACGCTGAGCCTTTGGGCTCTCATGCCATCAGTCACGCTGACCCTTCAGGGTCTCATGACAGGGAAACCTCGGTTTCTTGTTACGCTGACCCCTTGGGCTCTTGTTACTCCCGTCATGCAGACCCTTCAGGGCATCATGACAGGGAAACCTCGGTTTCCAGTTGTGCTGAACTTCAGGGTCTCGCAACTCAGGTTTTGCTGAGTCAGGCTCTCGTGCCCTTGTCACGCTGACCCTTTGGGGTCTTATGCAGTGAAGTTTCCCATTGCTCTGAGCCTTCAGGGTCTCGTAACCCTGGTTTCGTTAAGCCTTCGGGTTCTCATGATATGGAAACTGTGGTTTTCCGTTGCGCTGACCCTTCTCAATCCTAGTTACACTGAGGCCTCGGCTCTCGTGCCTCTAGTCACACTGAGCCTTCGGGCTCTTGTGAGAGGGAAACCTCGGTTTCCCGTTGCGCTGATCCTTCAGGGTCTCGTAACACCAGCTACGCTGAGCCTGCTGGCTCTCGTAGCGGACGCTACAATGAACCCTCTGGTCCTCGTAGCAGGGAGTGTAAATCCTTTGGGTTCGCGGGGTTGTTGAACCTGTCGGTTCTTGTGACCCTCGTCATGCTGAGTTTTACTCTCATGACAGAGAGCCCTTGGACTCTCGTAACGTTGAGTCCTCGGGCTCTCGTGGCAAGGAAACTTAGGTTTCTCATTACTTTGACCCTTGGGGGTTTCGCAACCTTGGTTACGCTGAGCCCTCGGGTTTTCGTACCTCTCGTCATGCTGAGCCTTCAGACTCTCGTGACTGGGAAACCTCGGTTTCCCGTTGCACTGACCTTTCAGGGTCTCACAACACTGGTCTGAGCATGCGGGCTCTCATTCCGGGCGCTACACTGGACCTTCGGGTTCCTGTAGCTGGGAGTCCTCTCCTTCTTTCCTCACGAATCCTTTTGGGTTCGCGCAGTCATGTTCTCAGTACAGAGAGTTTTCGGAATATCGTCACTCTGAACCCACGGTTTCTTGTGACTGCAGTTATACTGAGTTGGTCGACTCATATAACAGAGAAACTTTGGATTCTCGTCGCGTGAATCCTGTTTAGGGTTCACACGACACGTTGCCTGAGGGATGCCTTCTCCATCTAGGTACAATAACTATGTTCCTTCAGGGTCGCGTGAACCCTGTGGGTTCCACGGCACGCTGCCTAAGGGTTTCCTTCTCCCTCCTTGACATAGTTCCTTTGGGTTCTGATCATGCTTCTGGTCATGTGAACCCCTGTAGATTTACACGACACGATTCCGGAGGATTCCATCAGGAATCAGTGACAGAGTTCCTGCGGGTTCTCGTCACGATGATCCCTTAAGGTCACACGAAATAGATTCACGATACCTTAGGGTCGTGAGAAAGGGATTCACGATACATTAGGGTCGTGAGAAAGGGATTCACGATACTTTAGGGTCGCCCAAAATGAATTCAGGTTCTCATCGAGCCGAATCTCTCGGTTCCCGCGATCCAGAGTTTTTTTCTGAAAACTCAATGGTCAACCCCCCTATAGCGTGACTTGTTATGTTGCTCTACACTTCCTACTGATTACTATATGATGGCTAGGCTGGTCTCGCAAGCACCGATCCTTTCGTTTTCGAACAAACCACCGTCATCTTCCCACCAGCCTCCCACTTCTAGTGATTGGGTTAGCAGGCAGCTTGTGATCATTTCTCATCATCGAGAAACCCTCAACTTTCCAGTTCATTTCCACTGGCAGGCCTTGCCTGAATTAGACAGTAGTTTTCTTGCTAGAGAGAAAGCGTTCGATGGCAACCCCCTTAAAGGAAAGCGGTCGATGGCAATCTAATGTATGGTCTTGTTGAAGCAAACTCCCACATAGGAGACTCACCCTTTTCAGGAGACTCTCGTTCCTGAGAAGATTTACATAATTTCAACGGGCGTGGTTAAAATTTCATAAAGGCTGTAAGCCTTCCCAGAGCATGCGCTCTATCCAAGACAAAACAGTGAGGTTTTGTCATAAACTCGGGTTCCACCGTTTGATTGAGTCAGCCGCATCCCGTCATTGTACCTCGGGTACAACTACTTGATAGACTTCCGAGACTTTATTCTATCCTTACAGGGTTATTGTCTCAAGCATTTAGTCCCAAAGGAGCAGTGTTAGCTTACGTTTTCTAACGATAGCAACATCATGGGCATCTTTTCATTACGTTTACGAACGTTTCAAACCCTCCCACAGGGAACCAGACAACCTTTTCTGTGTATGAACGCTGAAGAGGAGGGGCAAACTAAAGGAGAAATGATCACTTCTAATACGGTATACTGTACAGTATTTTGTTTGAGGACATATGCACACTCATTAAAAAAAAATACTACAGCTAGTCGACAATCAAAAATTCCTTGGGCAACAATGTTGCGATTCGCTGCATATACATTATTCCCGCAACCAGATTCTTTGCAAACGTTTTCCTGGAGGCAGGGATTACGCACACGCTAACGCAGATGGGCAGGTACGTATGCGTGCAAGCGATCTTTCTTCCGATAAGAGCTATAAAACATCTTGCAATTAGAACTCCGTTCTACTAAGTTGTACTGTATAGTTATATCCCTTACTGAAACCAGGTTATTCAGTACATTACTCGGCTACTTTCCTGTAACCAGACATACGCCATTTATGTTCTGCCTTCTTATAGGCACTTCCTTCCTTTCTTCCCGATCGGAAATCTTAAGTCTCTTACAAAGACTTTGACCAGAAACTTCTAATAAGCATAACTGTTCCCTAGTAGGGAACATTCAATATTTATGCTAGTTTACCGATCTGAGACAGAAATACAAACGTTTTCGTCCTAAGGAGAAGGAATCTCCGTTAAGAACGTTGAAAACGTTCTTAACGGACTTCCGGACACGACTTTAAGTCGGGCTACGCCCGTATGCTTGTCCTGCTCACAGTTCTGTGTTGCTACTCCGTACATAGACTTATAGACTTATGCATATTACCCGTCCAACAATAGATTGAAGATACGTCTCAATCTCTTCTTGGGGAATGGTTGGATGTGTTCGGTAATTACCGACCGGTCTCTTGGCCGGAAGGTGATCTCTATGGAGTTTCACTTTTATAACATAAGCTGTATTGGCTAAGTGGTTTACCGTTTTGTATCAGTCTTATTCGGTCAACCCCCACTAGATTGGTGGCAGCTGAATGGAGGACAGGATCCCTCCCTTCATTGCAGGAACGTGCAAGTAGTTGCACATCTTGAAATGTGTTTCTTGCTATGCTATCAACCCCAACCCCCGCTGGCCGAACCACAGATGGTGGGTGGCAGACGAGAGCCTCCGCTAAGAGGCCAATCTTCTCGTCTCCCCTCTGGAACTGATGCTCTCTTCGGATGCACCAAAAGGAGGGGGGAGGGAGAGGCATATGTCGCACCATTCCATCTTCGTCCATTGGCCCGATTCAGAAAGGTACCAGCATTTATCTCTTAGAGAACCATCTAGCAGTGGGGCAGATTAGAGGAGTACGCTTTTCCCCCATTTGGTCTGGTGAGAAAGTCCTCAGCCAAATCAGGATAAGCAAGAACTTAACCATGACTCTAATAGCTTCGCTATGGCATCACGCAGAATGGTCTCCGGACCTTCTACAGCTCGTGACGGAGTTCCGAGGGATTTTCTCCATGACATGATCTTCCAAGCAGCCACATACCAACACTTTCCAAGCCGTAGCTTCACTTCAACTTCACGCCTGAAAACTGTCCTACATCACCTATCTCAGAGAGGCCTCCAACGCGTTGCGGAAAAGATGTCTAGACACCTCAGATGCTTTTCAGCGTCAGTCTTCCAGGCGAAGTGTTCGGTCCTTGGTGACTGATGTCGTGGAAGGGGGTTCTCTCCCCTCGATGCCTTTACTCATACAAAGTTTGAGGTAACTTGTCCCCCGTCGGATCTCAACCTACTCCTGGGGACGCAGTTCGGGTCCTTCAGTCCCTGATGGCCCCTCTCTACGAACCTTTATGCCAGGCAACAGATTGCTTTCTCACATTGAAGATGGCTTTTCTAATCACTTGGGCTTTGACCAAGAGAGTTAGTAAGACATATGAACCATCTTCTGATGTCTCCTACTTTAGGAGACGGGGAGAAGTACATAATTTTCAGCGGCGTCCCTGAGTTGATTACCAAGACTCAAATTCCAAGTGTGCTGTACCCTAGGTGCGGCCCATTCTGGAGAGAGTCTCTTCGTTCGGTAACCGAAGACCCAATTCAAATGGAGTTTTACTCAGTGAGAAGTCTGTGGTGTTACCTTAAGAGAACGACACCATCTCGCCCCCGTGTGTTGGCACTGTTGACCAGAACAGGGAAGGTCAAGGGGAGGATCACAAGGATTTTTCTTTCCCTCCTGCATCGGAAGGCTATTGAGTTTGCTCTCAATCCAGACCCTCCTCCATCCTAGGAGGCGCAGGTACAGTAAGCAGGCATGTGGAAGCATCAATCGACCTTTACTGCCCACTACTGTACCTGCAAAGACGTAACCCACAGGAACATGGAGACCTTTTCCATTGGTCCTTTGGTGGTCGTACAACAAATGGTCTAATCACCCTAGGCTCCTTGATGGACAAGTAATAGAGGGTTGAGGGCAGAGATTACCCGGGTTAGTCTGGGATGAATGAGTAAGAATGACTGGCTCATTTCTTTCTTTCACTTTCTCCCTTCTGGGAAAAACAGTTCCGCAAGCCTCAGCATAGCTGACCTCACCTTGCTGCGGGTAAGACTCATTCCCTCGGGCCTCCTAAGTATAGAATAGTACTTTCTTACGTCCCCAATACCTTGTTGAGGGAGGGTTGGGTAAGTCTTCAGAACAATAGGTTTTGTACTAGAGTTCCTATGTTAAAGGCAAGCCACACAGTTAGTTAGTTTCACGCACACACAAGCTTCTGCAGGCCGCTATCGGTGCATTACCTCATATCGGCACTTGATTTTAGCGAAGGTAGGAGTCCTCCTACTATCCATCACAGATGGAAATAGAGAGGACCCTGGGTAACGACCAAGGCCAGTTGGCAGTTGGTGAGGACTTCCGCCCTCCTAAGAGTAAGTCACCACTATAAATAGCGGAGGGTTTGTATTTGCACTGGAACAAATAACAAATTTGGAAGTAATTTGTATTTTACCTAGCATACAAACCTGAAGCTATTTATACAAATTGGCCCGCCACCCTGTCCACCGACAAGTCCTGCCATAAAGCAAAGTGGTTACTCAGCCGATAGGTGTCAGTGAGCGGGGTAGCCAGAGTACCCCAGCCCCACCCACTAACTAGCAGATGGGGTAGTTATCCCTCACTAAAAATTATCATGGCTCGTCTTTCAGCTACGTCAAAAGTATACCCCTATAAATAGCTTCAGGTTTGTATGCAAGGAAATACAAATTACTTCCAAATTTATTTTTGTTTTTACTTTACATATAGCATTTTCTGAATTTAATAATTTTCTCCATCACTTCCACTTTTCTTTTTTAGGATCACTTTAAGCTTCCTCTTAGCCTACTAGTATCGAAGGCCTCTTTAATAAATAACTGTTCAAGGAAGCTTGTTTCTGCCTTCTTCTTGAAATGTGCCTGAAATGACTCAGGCCAACGTTATTACATTGCTCAAGAATATGACCTGTGTACAGTAAACCTTTTATGGTAAGCAGCTAAACCCTCGTTAATTTCTGCCGTTGTCAGAGGGTCATCCTCCTCCTCACCGCTAAAGAACAGTTCCCCAATGACGTTCAGTTGCATGATCTCCAACTCCAACGCAACACAATATAGTTCAGTAACTAAAAGCACGAAAGCAAAATCACCCACACTGATTCAATGTGAACGATAGTGCTGCTAAAACGAAATGATCGAGGGACGCCGATACATAGATGCATGAAGGGATGGATGATGACCAATAGGAGAGAAGGATCTTATAGCAGTAACTAGCATCAGAGTAAGGAGATAACCAATGGGAGCACGGGAGGATGATGGCGAGTTTACGTATGGTGCAGCTCTAATTTCAAAATTTCTCGTACCGTACCTCGTTTCGTAGCATGAAACATTTTTCGTAACATGAGTCGGGAAAAATCTTCGCATCTCGTTTCGCAGCATGAAATTTTCGTATGCAGAAGCTTTCATATAAATTGGTATCACTAGTTTATTATTATAACTTTTCTTCAATCTTCATTTTATGAATTGGTCGTTGTGTTATTCAGTAACATTCATGGGACATGCGAGTAACCAATTAAAAGATAGAATGAGAACAGCACTTCATTGTGGCACTTTAAAATATATGATTCAATCAAACAAAGAAAACTGAGAAACATAGCAAAGTACAGTACTGTACTGTATTTGGAAATTATTTTGTACTCGAACTAGGTGAAACGCTGTTTGTTCCTATGCCAATTCAAACCTTCATCATTTAAAATGGGAAGATTCTGCTGATAGCTGTTATCGGCTAATGAAGAATTATCGAAGTTCTGACAACCGGCACCTAGTATCCACTGTTGGTCAGGCTCTGACAGCCTATTGAGCCTTCATTATGAGTTTGGCGATCAAGTTGCACAGACTTGCTCTCAGCGCTCTCCAACTATCCTGAAATTTTTCACTAATATCTCTTTCTCGATATGAGTGGGAATAAACTATGTAAAAGACTAACATGTCTAACAAGGGGAGACTCTTTTTCTTGAAATCATGACTACTTAATTCCTTGAAATGGGAATAAGTCTCTGGGATGAGAGCGCTCTTTTATCAGGACCCTTGTGTTGGTGAACATCTCTCAACACGCGACTTACTCGTCGTCACCTGAGTGCCACCTCTTGGGAGAGTGCACTCGTTTCCAAATAGCGTCTTATGAGTCCGCCCATGAGTAGAAGAAAAAGGTGTCTGGATTCATATAATATCTTCCCTTCTCAGAAAGGAAGACATTTTTCAATATTCTGAGAGCTCAACAGAACTTGTCTGTGAGGGTGCAAGATTTGGACTTTTGTTTATTGATAAAAGTGCACCACCTTCATAAGATATGGGTGTACTATACTGTACTCCCAACTTGTAGGAAGGGACCCGCCACGGGGCAACCTCTTCGAGGACGAGAAAAGGGAGATATCTCTTGGATAAGAACATCGATGATGTTCACAGCATTCCTTTCCCAGCCACGACCAAGTGGCATTTTCTTGGTGACGGGGGGGAAAAGGAAGTCCACATCAGTCTTAGAACAGCTACAACTGGTAGCACTTCTCCAACACCATGTTCCCAGGCAGCCACCCATCCATGTACTGAAGACCTCACGTGGCTTGGTCGAATAGGCTTCTCTTGAAGAGAATCCCACAGAATTCAATCCCCTGGAACAGCGGGAAGGAAAAAAAGATAGAATAACCCCACAGGGTTATGACTCCTGATCCAGACAAGAAGATTCGAGGATATGATTCATGGAATCGGCCCAAGAACCGTGAAAGAGATCCAACAAGTTCTCAAACCTATGGAAAGAGGGGAAGCAAATACAGTAACCCCAAGGGATTACGTTTACAAGATTTGTTTAGAATCATTCGAGAGGAGGCAGAGACAAGTGGTCAGAAGACTTCTATTGTGGCAGCTGCTGTGTAGAAATTTGTTCTACTTGCCTGGTAGCGGGGTATAGGCAAGGGCGCATGCGCAACTATCGAATCTCGTTCATTCAATGAATATGTCGACTTGTAAGGTAACCATGTACCAAACGGAGATATCATAGGAGCCTCCTTTCACCTGGTAGTTCAGAAAAACACTTTCAGGTGGTGCTTCTTGTTTGAACGGAATAAAGGGCCCAGCGTTTTAAAATCTAAACCTTTGTTATTTACAGTATTTTCAATATTGAAATATGCAATATAATCATAACTCTTATTTTATCAATCATGTTGATAATAAAAATGGTATTTTTATTATAAAATTATATTTTAATTATAAAATAAATTTTTGAATATACTTACCCGGTGAATATATAATAGCTGCTGCTCAGCGGCTCGACAGAAAACACACTCAAAAACTCGCGAGCGATCGCTATGAAGGTTGCGGGTGTGCCCACCAGCGCCAACTATCGGCCAGATACCACTCTTGCATGTAAACAAACCCTTCAATTCTTCTCGTCCCGCTGCGTCTCTATTGGGGAGGAAGGGAGGGCCTTTAATTTATATATTCACCGGGTAAGTATATTCAAAAATTTATTTTATAATTAAAATATCATTTTTTCAATATTAAACTTAGCCGGTGATCATATAAGCTGTCAGCTCTGCTGCCCGACAGAAAAACCTAAGGACAAAATACGCCAGCGATCGCTATACAGGTGGGGGTGTACATCAACAGCGCCATCTGTCGAGCAGGTACTCAAGTACTCCATGTAAACACAGAACCAATTTTCTCTCTGTCGTGCCACCGGCAAGACCTACTAAATACGCTGTTGCTTACTGGATTGATTTTCACAGATTTTGGTGAAGTACTCATTTCTAGTTATTAGCTTTCGCTTTGCAGAGGTTATCTTCAATACTTCCTTGCATTCTTTGATTGAATTTTGGATTATTTGTTGACGACTTGGATAGATTTTGAATTTCCCCTTTGACTAATTCAAGATGGCTGACCCTTCTCAAGTCCCTAAATACAGGAAGTGTAGTGCTAGGGACTGTTCAAGGCGTCTTCCGAAGGCCTCTATCGATCCGCACACCATTTGTTCCAATTGTCGGGGTAAATCCTGTCAATGGGAAGATCGGTGTGAGGAATGCGTTGGGCTTTCGGAATTCGATTTTCTCGAATTCCTTAAATATTCACGTAGGCTAGAGAGAGATAGAGTCAGGAGGAGTTCATCTCGCTCAGTTGATTTTTCCTCTCCCCATGCCCCACAACCTATTCCTTCCCCTGTAGTGGTTGCTCCTGATCCCCCTTCTAGCACTCAACAACCTTCGATGGCAGATATGATGCGTGCCATCCAGGCTCTGGGTGAGAGAGTCGAGTCATTGGCGAGTGACCGTAACCAACTCATGGCAGACGTCAGGGAGTTGAAGGGTAAGAGTGCAGTGGGTAGTGACCTAGTGAGTGGAAGTGTTGTGAAAAGTGTTAGTGTTGCGCTTGAGGGTGCGTCTGTTCGTGCCTGTCATCCTCCCAGTCCGGGACCTCCTGCAAGCTCCCAAGCCCAGGGGAGAAGCAATGTCGTACGACCAAAGGGTTCGACAGGCTTTAATCAGCGGACAGACGTTCCCTCCGTGGTTTCGGACGTATCTTGCCAAGATCGCCCCACCCACAAGAAGACGAGAGAGCCCATTTATTCCTCGTCTGCGGAAGATGTTTCTCGGAAGAAACAATGGACCAAGGTCTCACGACCTCTCAAACGCAAGGTCCCTTCCGCGCAAGTCCAACGGCCCAGTTGTAGCCACTGGGTCAGTTCGGACTCGCTGCAGTCTTCAGATGACTGCACACCTCCTAAGAGAGGCAAAGCGGTACCGCAACAGGCAGTAACACCGTCTGTTGCCGCACCTGCTACTGTAGACCCTAAGTGGGCTTTGCTGCAGACCATGCAGACACAGTTGTCATCGTTAATGCAGGACTTTCGTGCGGAGAAGGTTGACGCTGCACCCGTTAGCCTACAACCAACCACGGTTGTGCGTCCAGTTGACGCTGAGGCTACCTTCTCCCGCACTCCAGCTGTGAGAGTCCCGCCACCCATGCGCACTGTACCCTGCCAGCCGCATGTTGACGTTCGCCGACGCACGGAACCCTCCGTTGACGTTCGCGAGTTACAACAACAACAACCTAAGTTGTTTTGTTTTGACGCGGTGCGTCAACCTCCGCAACCCACTGTGGTTACCCCTACTCGCCCACAGCAGACTATACAGTCGGGAGTAGACGCTTTGCGCCCCCGCGCAGCTATGGTTGTTGCCTGCTCTCAGACTGACCAACAGTTCCATGACGTTGCGTCCAGTGCAGTCACGCATGCACCCGTGCTGCCGGACTCAGCTGACCAGCCAATGCCTACTCCTTTGCCGCTTCCTCTTCAGCATTCAGACGATGGACTCTCTGATGATGACGACGCTGCACACCTTGACGACCCGCACACGGACATCGACGAACCCAAGACCACGCCTCCCTCCCTGGACTTTAGAAAAGTACTTGCACTGTTCAAGGACTTGTATCCAGATCAGTTTATTTCTGCGGCCCCACGCTCACCTCCATCTGAGTTCGCTTTAGGCACGCAGTCATCCGCGCCTGCCTTTACGAAGCTCGTCCTCGCCCGCTCGTCCAAGAGAGCTTTAAGGGTGTTGGGTGATTGGATGCAGTCCAAAAAGCACCTGGGGAAGACAGCATTCTTGTTTCCCCCTGCGAAACTCGCTTCCAGATCGAGCGTCTGGTATGCCACGGGAGAAGTTCTCGGCTTGGGAGTTCCTGCCTCTGCCCAGGGCGACTTCTCAAGTCTAGTAGACTCTCCCCGCAGGCTGGCCATGAGACGCTCCAAGATTTGTTGGACTCCTTCAGATTTAGATCATCTGATGAAAGGAGTGTTCAGAGCGTTCGAAGTGTTTAACTTTTTGGACTGGTGTTTGGGAGCGTTGAGCAGGAAGACCTCCCCTTCTGACAAGGAAACTTCCATGCTCATTATGTCCTGCATGGACAAGGCCATACGGGACGGTTCCAGTGAGCTTGCGGCTTCGTTCGTTTCCGGGGTCCTCAAGAAACGAGAAAACCTTTGCTCCTTCTTGTCAGCTGGAGTAACACAATGTCAGAGGTCGGAGCTTATGTTTGCTCCTCTCTCGAAGTGCCTTTTCCCAGAGGAGTTGATCAAGGAGATTGCTGCCTCCTTGATTCAAAAAGACACGCATGACCTAGTTGCGTCATCTGCACGCAAAGCCACCCCTTTGCCTTCCGTGTCTAGACCCAGGATGGATACTCCAGCGTCAAGATTTATTCCGCCCTTTCGTGGCAGAGCCTCCAGCAGAGGAAGTGCTCGTGCCGAAGGGAAACGTGGGAGCAAGAAGAAAGGTACCAAGTCCTTTAGAGGCAGAGTCTGACTGCCACCTTCTTCAGACAGCAGTGGGAGCCAGACTCAAGAACTACTGGCAGTCCTGGGAGAACAGGGGCGCAGATGCACAATCTGTGAAGTTGCTCAGAGAGGGGTACAAGATCCCATTCTTGCGCAAGCCCCCTCTAGCAACGACTCCCATCGACCTCTCTCCCAGGTACAGAGAGGAGGACAAGCGACTAGCTTTGAAGCAAGAGGTGTCTCTCTTACTAGAAAAGGGAGCGGTAGTCAAAGTCCGGGACCATCAATCCCCGGGCTTCTACAACCGTCTCTTCTTAGTGGTAAAGAAGACAGGAGGGTGGAGACCGGTGCTAGACGTCAGTGCTCTGAATGTCTTTGTCACCAAGCAGACGTTCGCCATGGAGACGACAAAGTCTGTTCTAGCAGCGGTCAGGAAGGAAGACTGGATGGTCTCTTTAGACCTCAAGGACGCTTACTTTCACGTCCCCATCCACCCAGATTCCCAACCTTTTCTAAGGTTCGTTTACGGGAAGGTTGTCTACCAATTTCAAGCCCTGTGCTTTGGCCTAAGCACGGCGCCTCTTGTCTTTACGAAACTGATGAGGAATATTGCCAAATTCCTGCATTTAGCAGACATCAGAGCCTCCCTCTATTTGGACGACTGGCTTTTAAGAGCTTCGTCCAGTCGTCGCTGTCTGGAGAATCTAAAGTGGACTCTAGATCTGACCAAGGAATTGGGTCTCCTGGTCAATATGGAAAAGTCTCAACTGGTCCCATCCCAAACTATAGTGTACCTAGGGATGGAGATTCACAGTCAAGCTTTTCGGGCTTTTCCGTCGGCCCCCAGAATAAGTCAAGCCCAAGGATGCATCCAGAACATGCTAATGAAGGACCGATGTTCAGTCAGACAGTGGATGAGTCTGATAGGGACACTTTCATCACTGGACCAGTTCATTGCGTTAGGGAGACTGCACCTCCGTCCCCTTCAATTTCACCTGGCTGTTCACTGGAGAAAGGACAAGACGCTAGAAGCGGTCTCGATCCCTATTTCCGAGAAGATGAAGTCATCACTGACCTGGTGGAAGGACAACATCAACCTCAGAGAGGGTCTGCCACTGACTGTTCAGACCCCCAACGACGTTCTCTTCTCGGACGCATCGGACACGGGCTGGGGTGCGACATTAGACGGTCGGGAATGCTCGGGCACCTGGAACTCGGAGCAAAGAGCGTTACATATCAACTGCAAGGAGCTACTGGCAGTTCATCTGGCCTTGAAAAGCTTCAAGTCCCTCCTTCTAGGCAAGGTGGTGGAGGTGAACTCCGACAACACCACGGCCTTGGCGTACATCTCCAAGCAAGGAGGGACCCATTCTCTGAAGTTGTACGAGATCGCAAGGGACCTCCTCACCTGGTCAAGAGATCTAAACCTGTCTCTAGTAACGAGGTTCATTCAAGGCAACATGAATGTCATGGCGGACCGCCTCAGTCGGAAGGGTCAAATCATCCCAACAGAATGGACCCTTCACAAGAATGTATGCAAGAGACTTTGGGCCACATGGGGCCAACCTACCATAGATCTCTTTGCAACCTCAATGACCAAGAGACTCCCAAATTATTGCTCGCCAATCCCGGACCCAGCAGCAGTTCATATAGATGCCTTTCTACTGGATTGGTCCCATCTAGACCTTTATGCATTCCCCCCGTTCAAGATTGTCAACAAAGTACTGCAGAAGTTCGCCTCTCACGAAGGGACAAGGTTGACGTTGGTTGCTCCCCTCTGGCCCGCGAGAGAATGGTTCACCGAGGTGCTGCAATGGCTAGTGGACGTTCCCAGAACTCTTCCGCTAAGAGTGGACCTTCTACGTCAGCCACACGTAAAGAAGGTACACCCAAGCCTCCACGCTCTTCGTCTGACTGCCTTCAGACTATCGAAAGACTCTCGAGAGCTAGAGGCTTTTCGAAGGAGGCAGCCAGGGCGATTGCTAGAGCAAGGAGGACATCCACTCTTAGAGTCTACCAGTCGAAGTGGGAAGTCTTCCGAAGCTGGTGCAAGTCGGTATCAGTATCCTCAACCAGTACCTCTGTAACTCAAATAGCTGACTTCCTTTTATATCTGAGGAAGGTAAGATCTCTTTCAGCTCCCACGATCAAGGGTTACAGAAGCATGTTGGCAGCAGTCTTCCGTCACAGAGGCTTAGATCTTTCCAACAACAAAGATCTACAGGACCTCCTTAAGTCTTTTGAGACCTCGAAGGAGCGTCGTTTGGCCACACCAGGTTGGAATTTAGACGTGGTACTAAGATTCCTTATGTCAGAAAGGTTCGAGCCGCTACAATCAGCCTCCTTTAAAGATCTCACTTTAAAGACTCTTTTCCTCGTCTGCTTAGCTACAGCTAAAAGAGTCAGTGAGATACACGCCTTCAGCAGGAACATCGGATTTTCATCTGAGACGGCTACATGTTCTTTGCAGCTTGGTTTTCTAGCCAAAAACGAACTACCTTCTCGTCCTTGGCCGAAATCGTTCGATATTCCAAGCCTTTCTAATTTGGTTGGAAATGAACTAGAAAGAGCCTTGTGCCCTGTTAGAGCTCTTAAGTTCTATTTAAAACGAACTAAACCTTTACGAGGACAGTCAGAAGCTTTATGGTGTGCTATTAAGAAACCTTCTTTACCTATGTCGAAGAATGCAGTTTCCTATTATATTAGACTGTTGATACGAGAAGCTCATTCCCATCTGAATGAGGAAGACCATGCTTTGCTGAAGGTAAGGACACATGAAGTTAGAGCTGTCGCAACTTCAGTGGCCTTCAAACAAAACAGATCTCTGCAGAGTATAATGGACGCAACCTATTGGAGAAGCAAGTCAGTGTTCGCGTCTTTTTATCTTAAAGATGTCCAGTCTCTTTACGAGAACTGCTACACCCTGGGACCATTCGTAGCAGCGAGTGCAGTAGTGGGTGAGGGCTCAACCACTACATTCCCCTAATTCCATAACCTTTTTAATCTTTCTCTTGAAATGTTTTTTATTGTTGTTTTTGGGTTGTCCGGAAGGCTAAGAAGCCTTTCGCATCCTGGTTGATTTGGCGGGTGGTCAAATTCTTTTCTTGAGAAGCGCCT
Source organism: Palaemon carinicauda (assembly GCF_036898095.1). Lineage (NCBI taxonomy): Eukaryota > Metazoa > Arthropoda > Malacostraca > Decapoda > Palaemonidae > Palaemon > Palaemon carinicauda. The sequence goes on along the minus strand of NC_090741.1, from coordinate 106,065,524 downwards.
AGATTAGAGGTTTTGATGAGGTCCTTTAGTATGGGTTGCAACCCTTGATACTTCAGCTCCTAGGAGTCGCACAGCATCCTATGAGGATCGCGAGGCTCAGTAAGGAAGACGTACTTAAAAAGGCAGAGTAATTGTTCAAGTCGACTTCCTTACCAGGTACTTATTTATTTTATGTTTGTTATTTTGAATAACTGCTAAAATGAAATACAAAATACTTAGCTCTTAATAATGTAAACATGTAATGCTGGTCTCTACCCACCCCCATGGGTGTGAATCAGCTTATATGATCACCGGCTAAGTTTAATATTGAAAAATGTTATTTTTATTAAAATAAATTTTTGAATATACTTACCCGGTGATCATATATTAAAGGACCCTCCCTTCCTCCCCAATAGAGACCCAGTGGACCGAGGAGAAAATTGGTTCTGTGTTTACATGGAGTACTTGAGTACCTGCTCGACAGATGGCGCTGTTGATGTACACCCCCACCTGTATAGCGATCGCTGGCGTATTTTGTCCTTAGGTTTTTCTGTCGGGCAGCAGAGCTGACAGCTTATATGATCACCGGGTAAGTATATTCAAAAATTTATTTTATTAATAAAAATAACATTTTAAATATCTAACTTAGCCGGTGAATATATAATAGCTGATTCACACCCAAGGCGGTGGGTAGAGACCAGAGTTAATTAAGTTTACAGCGTATATGCTAAGAGTTTTTGACAGTTATCAATATAACAAAACCAAAATATATAGGTACCTGGTAAGGAAGTTGACTTAGACGATTACTCTGCCTTGTAAGTCTGTCTTCCTCACGAAGCCCAGCGATCCTCTTAGGATGCTGAAGGACTCCCAGGAGCTGAAGTATGAAGGGTTGCAACCCATACTAACAGGACCTCATCAAACCCCTAATCTGGGCGCTCTCAAGAAATGACTTTGACCACCCGCCAAATCAACCAGGATGCGAAAGGCTTCTTAGCCTTCCGTACAACCCATCAAAAAAAAACAATATTAAAAACATTTCAAGAGACAGATTAAAAAAAGATATTGGAATTAGGGAAGTGTAGTGGTAGAACCCTCACCCACTACTGCACTCGCTGCAACGAATGGACCCAGTGTGTAGCAGTCCTCGTAAAGAGTCTGGACATCTTTCAAGTAAAATGACGCGAACACTGACTTGCTTCTCCAAAAAGTCGCGTCCATGATACTTTGCAGAGATCTATTTTGCTTGAAGGCCACGGAGGTTGCTATACTGTAGCTCTAATTTCGTGCGTCTTAACCTTAAGCAAAGATCGGTCTTCCTCATTCAAGTGGGAATGAGCTTCTCGTATTAAAAATCTGATAAAATATGACAAAGCATTCTTTGACATAGGCAAGGATGGTTTCTTAACTGAACACCATAAGGCCTCAGATTTACCTCGTAATGGCTTAGTACGAGCTAAATAGAACTTAAGAGCTCTAACAGGACATAACACTCTTTCCAGTTCGTTGCCTACGATCTCTGATAAGCAAGGAATATCAAAAGATTTAGGCCAAGGACGAGAAGGCAGTTCATTTTTGGCCAGGAAACCAAGTTGAAGAGAACAAGTGGCTTTTTCTGTAGAAAAGCCGATGTTCTTACTGAAGGCATGAAGTTCACTGACTCTTTTAGCCGAGGCCAAGCACACCAGGAAAAGAGTCTTAAGAGTGAGATCCTTCAGGGAGGCTGAATGTAATGGCTCAAACCTGTCTGACATGAGGAACCTTAGGACCACGTCTAAGTTCCATCCAGGAGTAGCCAAACGACGTTCCTTAGAGGTTTCAAAAGACTTAAGGAGATCTTGTAGGTCTTTATTGTTGGAAAGATCTAAGCCTCTATGCCGAAAGACCGAAGCCAACATGCTCCTGTAGCCCTTGATCGTGGTAGCTGAAAGGGAGCGAACTTTTCTCAGGTGTAAGAGAAAATCAGCGATCTGGGCTACAGAGGTACTGGACGAGGATACAGATGCTGACTTGCACCAGTCTCGGAAGACTTCCCACTTCGACTGGTATACTCTAATGGTAGAAGCTCTCCTCGCTCTTGCAATCGTACTGGCTGCCTCCTTCGAAAAGCCTCTAGCTCTAGAGAGTCTTTCGATAGTCTGAAGGCAGTCAGACGAAGAGCGGGGAGGCTTTGGTGTACATTCTTTACGTGGGGCTGACGTAACAGATCTACTCTTAGAGGAAGACTCCTTGGAAAGTCTACCAGCCATCGAAGTACCTCGGTGAACCATTCTCTCGCGGGCCAGAGGGGAGCAACTAACGTCAACCTTGTCCCTTCGTGAGAGGCGAACTTCTGCAGTACCTTGTTGACAATCTTGAATGGTGGGAATGCATATAGGTCCAGATGAGACCAATCTAGAAGAAATGCGTCTATGTGTATTGCTGCTGGGTCTGGGACTGGAGAGCAATAGATTGGAAGTCTCTTGGTCATCGAGGTTGCAAAGAGGTCTATGGTGGGTTGACCCCAAGTCGCCCAAAGACTCTTGCACACGTCCTTGTGGAGGGTCCATTCCGTAGGAATTACCTGACCCCTCCGACTGAGGCAGTCTGCTAAGACGTTCAAGTCGCCCTGGATAAACCTCGTTAACAGGGAGATGCCTTGATCTCTTGACCAAATGAGCAGGTCCCTTGCGATCTTGTACAGCGTCAGGGAGTGGGTGCCTCCTTGCTTCGAAATGTATGCCAAGGCTGTGGTGTTGTCCGAGTTGATCTCTACCACTTTGTTTCGAAGGAGACTCTCGAAGTTCATCAAGGCCAGGTGGACTGCCAAAAGCTCCTTGCCGTTGATGTGCATGCTCCTCTGACTTGAGGTCCACAGACCTGAGCATTCCCGACCGTCCAGGGTCGCACCCCAACCCAAATCCGACGCGTCTGAGAATAGTACGTGGTTTGGGTTCTGAACTGCTAGGGAAAGTCCCTCTCTCAGACTGATATTGTCGTTCCACCAATTCAGGCATGCCTTTACTGGTTCGGAGATCGGGATTGAGACCGTCTCTAACGTCTTGTCCTTTTTCCAGTGAAAGGCTAGATGGAACTGGAGAGGTCGAAGGTGTAGCCTTCCTAGCGAGACAAACTGCTCCAGGGATGATAGAGTTCCTACTAGACTCATCCAATTCCTGACTGAGCATCGTTCTCTCTTCAACATCAGTTGGACTTTGAGCAGGGCTTGCTCTATTCGGGGGGCAGACGGAAAAGCCCGAAAAACTGGACTGCGAATCTCCATCCCTAAATACAGTATAGTTTGGGATGGAATCAGCTGGGACTTTTCTAGGTTGACCAAAAGTCCCAATTCCTTGGTCAGATCCAATGTCCAATGAAGATCCTGCAGACAGCGATGACTGGACGAGGCTCTGAGAAGCCAGTCGTCCAAGTACAGGGAGGCTCGGATTCCCGATAAATGGAGGAATTTTGCTACATTCCTCATAAGCCTCGTAAACACGAGAGGAGCAGGACTTAGGCCAAAGCACAGGGCCCGAAACTGGTATACCACATTGTTGAAAACAAACCTCAGAAACGGTTGGGAATCTGGGTGTATGGGGATGTGGAAGTATGCGTCTCTTAGGTCGAGAGAGACCATCCAGTCTCCCTTTCTGACCGCTGCTAAGACTGATTTCGTGGTCTCCATGGTGAACTTTGTCTTCGTAACAAAGACGTTGAGTGCACTGACGTCTAGCACCGGTCTCCAACCTCCTGTCTTCTTCGGTACTAGGAAGAGACTGTTGTAAAACCCCGGTGATTGAAGGTCCGAGACTTTCACCACCGCTCCCTTCTCTAGCAAAAGAGACACTTCTAGGTTCAGGGCTTGTCTCTTTGACTCCTCTCGGTACCTAGGAGAGAGGTCAATGGGGGAAGTCGCTAGAGGAGGTTTGCGTACAAATGGAATTTTGTACCCCTCTCTGAGCAACCTCACAGATTGTTGGTCTGCGCCCCTCTTCTCCCAGGCCTGCCAGAAGTTCTTCAGTCTGGCACCTACTGCTGTCTGAGGCTGCGGGCAGTCAGACTCTGCCACGTGAGGACTTGGCTCCTCTCTTCTTTCCTCTCTTTCCCTCGGCACGAGTACTTCCCCTGCTGGGAGCTCTGCCACGAAAGGGCGGAATAAATCTGGACGCCGGAGTGTCTATCCTAGGTCTAGCAGAGAAGGATGTCGAAGGAGTCCCTTTGCGAGCAGAGGACGCCACCAAGTCATGGGTGTCCTTCTGCACGAGTGAAGAAGCTATGTCCTTAACCAATTGTTGCGGGAACAAAAACTTTGATAAGGGAGCAAAGAGCAGTTCAGATCTCTGACAGGGAGTAACTCCTGCCGACAGAAAAGAGCAAAGGGACTCTCGCTTCTTTAAGACTCCCAACGTAAAAGAGGAGGAGAGCTCATTGGAACCATCGCGGATGGCTTTATCCATACAGGACATAATCAGTAAGGAGACATCTCTATCAGCCGATGAGATTTTCCTACTTAAGGCTCCCAAACACCAGTCAAGGAAGTTGAAAACTTCAAAGGCTCTGTAAATGCCTTTCAGCAGATGGTCAAGGTCCGAGGAGGACCAACTAATCTTCGAGCGTCTCATGGCTAGGCGGCGGGGAGAGTCTACAAGGCTTGAGAAGTCACCCTGGGCAGAGGCAGGGACTCCCAAGCCTAGAACTTCTCCCGTGGCATACCAGACGCTCGATCTAGACGAGAGTTTAGACGGAGGGAAGGCAAAGGCCGTCTTCCCCAAACTCCTCTTGGTTTCCAACCAGTCGCCTAAAAGCCGTAAAGCTCTCTTGGAAGAGCGAGAGAGCACAAGTTTTGTAAAGGCTGGCATGTTAGCAGGTACGCCTAGAACAAACTCAGACGGCGGCGAACGAGGAGCAACAGCGACGAAGTGATCGGGAAACAACTCCTTAAAAATTAACATGACTTTCTTAAAGTCCATTGATGGAGGAACTGTTTTGGGTTCGTCTACATCCGAAGGATGATCATCATGCTGAGGGTCAGCAACGTCCTCATCTGAAGGATCCTCATCTGACAACTGCTGAGAAACAAGCAAAGGGGTTGGCAATGCTTGACACGCAGCGTCCACACGCACTGGTGCATTAGTAGCGGACCAGGACGCAACGTCATGTAACTGCCTAACAGTCTGTGAACTGTCAACAACAACAGGTGCGGGAGGACGCTCGGCGTCCACTCGAGACTGTTTTGACTGCCTAGTCTGAGCAGTCAAAACAACTCTAGACTGCGGTGGTTGACGCTCAGCGTCAAAACAAGTCAACTCTGCTGGTTGGCGAACGTCCTGAACGTCAACAGGAGCATTAGGAAGTGGCCTAACGTCCAAATGCGGCTGAAAATCAACACGTGACCGCATCGAGTGAGGCTCTACATATCGTGACTGACGTGACTTAGCTACGCCAACGTCAACAGGACGCACAAAGGTTCGTTTGGGCGGCTGAAGGCCAGGATCTCGATGAGATAAACGGCTAGGCTCAACGTGAACCTTATCGGCAGAATAGTCTTCCATAAGGGAGGCGAGCTTAGTCTGCATGTCCTGCAGTATAACCCATTTAGGGTCCACGGGAATAGGTGCGGTAAACGACGGGGTTAACGTCTGAGACGGCACAACCTTGCCTACACCAAGACTCTCTGAGCCTGTGTAACGTTGCTGCTTAGGCGGCGAGCAGTCATCCGATGACTGCAACGGGTCAGAACTGTCCCAATAACTACATCCAGGACGCTGGACCTGTCCTGAAGGGACCGACTTTCGCTTAAGGGGCCTAGAAACCTTGCTCCACGGTTTCTTATGCGAAAAGCCTTCGGATGACGAGGAGAAAAAGGGCTCTCTCGTCTTATGTTAGGGGCGATCTTGGTGAGATACGCCTGATACCATAGAGGGAACGTCTGTTCGCTGATCAAGGCCTCTCGAACCCATAAGTCGTACGACATTACTTCTCCCCTGGGCTTGGGAGCTTGCAAGAGGTCTCGGACTAGGTGAACGACAGGCACGAACAGACGAACCCTCGGTCGCAACACTGTTCACAACACTTTGCGCACTAATCACTTTCCCACTATTTTCCGCTGTGGCACTCTGACACTTAAGCTCCTTAACGTCAGCCATGAGTTGATTACGATCAGTTGCTAACGCTTCAACTCTTTCACCCAAGGCATGAATAGCACGTAACATGTCTTGCATAGATGGTTCCTGAGTGCCAGAAGGGGGGTTAGGTACAACCACTACAGGGGAAGGATTAGGGTCAGGGGCATGTGGAGAGGAAAAATCTACTGACCTAGAGGAACTCCTCCTTACCCTCTCTCTCTCTAGCCTACGTGCATACTTATCGTATTCGAGCCAATCGAATTCCGAAAGGCCCACGCATTCCTCACACCGATCTCCCAATTGACAGGTTTTACCCCGACAATTGGAACACACAGTATGTGGATTGAGAGAGGCCTTTGGAAGACGCCTATTACAGTCCCTAGCATTACACTTACGAAATCTAGGGGCTTGTGAAGCGTCAGCCATTTTGAATTAGTCAAAGAAAGTCCAAAAAACAATCCAAGTCATCAACAATTAAATCTGTCCAATAAAGAGTTCAAGAGTTTAAGTTGAGGAAAAACACCTGCACTGCGAAAGCTCAAACCAAAATGAAGTACTTCACCAAATATGTTGAGAAAACTCCAGGTTATACAGCGAGTATTGATACGTCTTGTCGTCAAGGTCGACAGAGAAGAATTGAAGGGTTTGTTTACATGCAAGAGTGGTATCTGGCCGATAGTTGGCGCTGGTGGGCACACCCGCAACCTTCATAGCGATCGCTCGCGAGTTTTTGAGTGTGTTTTCTGTCGAGCCGCTGAGCAGCAGCTATTATATATTCACCGGCTAAGTTAAATATTTAAAAATAAATTTTTAAATATACTTACCTGGTAGTTACATATATATAGCTTAAATCCCGCGTTTCGACGTGGCACGGCAGAAATTCAAAATTCGTGGCGATCGCCGCGATGACAGTAGGTGGTCATACATGAGCGCCATCACTCGTAGGTTATTAGAACCATTCCCAACATCTTCAGAAATTCGATGTCTCTGTTTTCAGAGGGGAGGAGGGAGGGCCCTTTTATATATGTAACTACCAGGTAAGTATATTTAAAAATTTATTTCATAATAAAAATACAGTACCATTTTTAAATATGTAACTTCCCTGGTAGTTACATATATATAGCTGATTCACACAGTTGGAGGTGGGTTGAAAACCTCATCCCCTTGGGAATTCGTATAATTATTAATAACTACATTAGTAGTACTAACAATTTGGTTCTAACCTGATAAGAAAGCTGGCGTCACAATGATACTGCCTCATTTCGCCTGCATTCCTTAAGAGACTCAGCGATCCACTCAGTGGGCTGTAAAAGTCTCTTGGGGTTGCCACAAGGTTGTCGACCTTAGCGTGGCTAAACCACCACCCTTGCAAACTTGGCAAAGCCAAAGATACTGATTCTGGCGTTCTAACTTGATAAGGAAGCTGGCTTTAAAATGATACTGCCTCATATCGCCTGCATTCCTTAAGAGACTCAGTGATCCACTCAGGGGACTGAAAAGTCTCTTGGGGCTGCCACAAGGTACACGACCCTTAGAGTGGCTAGACCACCATCTTTGCAAACCTGGCATAGCCAAGGATACCGATTCTGGCGTTACAACTTGATAAGGAAGCTGGCTTCACAATGATACTGCCTCATTTCGCCTGCGTTCCTTAAGAGACTCAGCGATCCACTCAGGGGGCTGAAAAGTCTCTTGGAGCTGCCACAAGGTCCACGACCCTTAGAGTGGCTAGACCACCACCCTTGCAAACCTGGCATAGCCAAGGATACTAATTTCGACCACCTACTCCATATTAAAACTAATTTGATTTGCATCCCAGATTGACGGAAGGCTGCAACAATCTTCACAGATACTGTACCTGTGAATGCATTAAAACTAACTTGACTTGCATCAGAAACTGACGGAAGGCTGCGACAACCCTCGCAAACAATCTATGAACAAGTACAAGAAAAAAAGGCAAGGGTATACATTAAGTTATAGGGAAGAGGCAGTAGACCCTTCTCCAACTAAGAAGACGGAGGTAACGTACGGACCCAGGGAATAGTAATCCTCATACTGGGTCTGGACATCTTTGAGATAGCAGTCTGTGAAGATTGATTTACTTCGTCAGAAAGTATGCTCCAAAATTGACTTCATTGACCTATCGTGTTTGTAAGTCATAGAAATTGCTACAGTTCTAACCTCGTGTGGTTTTACCTTAAGGATAGGGAAAACCTCCTACTCACAAACTTGGAGTTTCCCTTATTAAATCCTTAATGAAAAAAGCCAGGGTATTCTTTGATAAAGGGAAAGAGGGCTTTTTAACTGAGCATCATAGGCTGTCTATCTCGTGTTTGAAAAGAAAGCCTAGCTGAAGGGAGCAAATTGCATTGTCTCCATTAAAGCCCATCTTCTTGCTGATGGTTTTAAACACTCCTACTTCTTTGACTGAATCCAAAGAAATTGGGAAAAAGTCTTCTTGGTAAGATACTTCCAAGATGACTTGCCCAACTGTACAAACCTACTTGAGGTTAAAAAGGCCAGGACTACATCTAGGTTCCACGAGGAGGTTGGATTGTCCTTCCTCTTGGTTGTCTCACAAGATCTAATGAGATCTGAGAGGTCCTTGTTACCTGACACGCCAAAGTTTTGGTTACGAAAGACAGAGGTTAATATGCTGAGGTAACCCTAGATGCAAGGCATAGCTAGCTTCTCTTTTGTACGTAGATACAACAGAAAACTCTGCTATATTGGTTATAGAGGTATTGGTAGAGGAAAATCTATTATTCCTGCACCGCACTCTAAATATGTACCACTCAGATTAATCAACCCTAATAGTGGTCATGATCTGGGGGTATCTACCAGCCACTCCATCATCTCCACAACCCAATGTCTCATAGACCAAAGAAGAAGCTATCATGGTAATGCGGACGTTGGCCGAATCCCTGAATCTTTTCAGGACTCTGTCCAGGATCTTGAATGGAGGAAAAGAGTACACATTTAGACCTTTCCAGTTCAGAAGAAAAGCGTCCAGTGTGACTGTTTCCTGGTCTGGTACTGGAGAGCAAAATACCGGAACCCTTTATGTCATTTGTGAGGCGAAGAGGTCTAACGAGTGTTGACCCCAAAATCATCCAAAGGTTGGTGCACACCTCGTGATGTAGGGTCCATTCTGCAGTAAGAACTTGCCTTCTGCTGAGAAGATCCCTTCTGACGTTATTCTCTCTTTCTATGAAGTGAGTAATCAGGGCTCGGTGAAAGGCCACTAGATCTTTGATATTTATGTGTCATCTCCTCTTGAGACTCTATCCAAGGATCCTTGTCGCAAATCGTATGTGTCAAACAGGGACGAAATCGACTTCTCTAGTTAAGACAGACCAGACACATGAAGCGCGTCGTGCGCGCGAACTAAACCGTGTGCTGATTGCTGCGAGGGATCGTCAACCGTAGCCGGGTGACCACCAGGGGAAAGTCCTTGTGACATTTCCGGAGCGCCTTGAACGCGAACTGAATCGACTATCATCCCAAGAAAAATTAAATTCTGTGAGGGTGTTAGTTGAGATTTGGCCAGGTTACCATCAGACCTAACTGTTGCGTTAAGGGCATTAACCTTTGAAGAGCCTCCATACACTTTACTTGTGATTCTGCTCTGAGTGGTCAGTAGTCCAGGTACAAAGAAGAAACCCTACTCCCTTTATGTGTACAATGGACTGATGTCCAGAACAGGTTTTCATCCCTCCCGATTGTTTCGGAACTAGGAAAAGTATGATGTAAAGACCCCTCCGATGAGGTGACCTCTACATTACTATGAATGAAGCTGACAGCATAAGGCTCACTTGTTCTTAAAGAGCTGCTGCCTTGTTTCCTGAGTGGACTGTTGTCAGCTCTAGGGGTATAGATGACATGGGAGGAATAAAACGTCTCACTTTTTTATTCGGTTTGTTGACTTGAGAATCTGCGAGCTTGGTCTCCAGTCGCAATCCTCTGAGGTCTTTTTAAGAACTCCTGCCATGAAAAGGGCGGAAAGTTTGATGGGGACATCCCTCCAGGCCTTAACCAAACAGGAAAACAGATGCATCTGAGCCTTGTTCCTAGGGTCTGTGGCTTCTGCGAGAGTTCCGAGAGTCCAGTCCATAAGGCTGAAGACTTTTATTGTCTAAAAGTTTACTGCAGCCGATGGTCTATTTCAAAATTGGACCACAAACTACGACTTGCTCATGATTGACCTGAGTGACGAAAAGAAAAAGGAGGCCTTCCCTAGAACCTTCTCTTGGACGTCCATTGGTTGAGGGTTGAGAAAACTCTCTTAACCCATCTAGCTAGAACCATTTTTTTTTCTTTTTTTATTAGACTGTAATGAATCCTGAGATTCGTCTTCTAATTCGGCTAATGGAACATCGATTCTCTGATTCAAATGAGTAGGAGACAAAACCTCGTCATTGTGACAGTTATTATCTTACAAAATAATTCATCTTGTCTGGAAGAAATCTCGTGAAGGATATCGTCCAGTTGCGAAGAAGTATCACGTTTAAGTTCGAGGGAGAGACAGGTTCTAGTGCTTCTAGCATAAGATCATCATGCTGTAAGGGAGCAACAACATCTGTAAACCCATGTGAGGGAAAATCTATGAACGCATGCGTCCAGCATGTTGTATGTCAACAGCGTGAAGCGAGGGAGCGTTAGTTGTGGGTTCAGAAAATCGCGTAGGAGAGATAAAAAACTTGTCTATCCTGTTGCGAGGACAAGTTCCAACCATATGAGTCCATCATGGGTCTAGCTTGAGACTGTTGTATGTTTCTCTGAGAGGTATCAGTCTCATGCATGAGTCCCGAATGCCGTGAGTTTGCCGCGAGCCGCGAGGAAACGCGTCCAGTCAATCGCAAAGAAGAGACAAATGTTTGTCTACGGTGACGTGTGACAAAACCTGACTGCATGCGTCTAGTATATGTCCAGACTGCCGCATGCATCCACTTTGCTGTAAGATTACAGACTGTTGCATGCGTCCAGATTGCTGCGTCCGCCGTGGTATGTATGTCTGCCGTGGTGTCTGTGTCTGCGTCTGCCGCGAGGGAGACACCAGACTGCTGCATATCGTCAACTGTCGATACTTCTATGTATCTATTGTTGTGAGAGATCTCCCCCGAGAGACAAGACTGGCGTCTGCGTCTGCCGTGAAGGAGACCAGACTGGCGTCTGTGTCTGCCGTGAGGAAGAGACCAGACTGCCGCATGCGTCCGTCCTAACGCTTGCCGCAAAGCGAGCTGATCACTGCGAGGGAGCGTTTCGCAGAGAGGTATCGTCAACTGTTGATACTTGTATGTATCGATTGTTGTGAGAGATCTCTCCCGAGAGACCAGACTGGCGTCTGCGTCTGCCGTGAAAGAAAGACTAGACTGGTGTCTTCGTCTGCCGTGAAGGAAAGACCAGACTGGTGTCTGCGACTGCCGTGAGGATGAGACCAGACTGCCGCATGCGTCCGTCTTCACGCTTGCCGCAACGCAAGCTGATCGCTGGGCGGGAGCGATGCTGAGTATCGGAGAACTATGCTGTCCGATACTATCGGAAGACCGTTTTCTTGGTCTATCGCTGTGTGCCCGAGAATCGTAAGCGTCAACAGAGACGAAATAGACGTCTTTAATTCTGACAAATCAGATACATAATGAGCGGCGAGTGTTTTAACTGAACTATGTAGTGATCGCTGAGAGGTATCGTCAACTGTCGATACTTCTAGTGCGCGATCTGAATCGTGTTACGTGTATCGATTGTTGTGAGCTGAGCACCTTCTTTATCTGACGGACTATGCGTCTTAGTTCTTACGCAATTGTTTCGGTGCTGACACGTAGTCTTAGTCCGAAAGGAACACCTCCAGTGAACACAGTCACTGCAGGAGGGTTTATTAGGAGACATACGACTCTTGCGTGGTTTAGAACGTCGCGATTTTTGCGTCCGATGAAGACGCATACATTTTTAACCTCGTTTTTACTATTAAGATGGAGCGATCTGTACATTGTTAACATGATCGTTTGAGGGGACGTTCGTTCGCTATCAAGGTCTGCCATATCCTTTTGCCTTTCGACTTTCCTTCTCCCAGGGGTTGGGGAGCATGGAAGAGGTCCCCGGCTGGGATTATGATGGACACGAACGAACGCACCTTCCATTGCACTGACACTGAATAGTAGCACTTTTAATTATTTCACATTACTGTAGATCTTAATAGACCTACCCGTTACGAGAGATTATACTCTTTCGTCAAGGGCTAGAAAGAAAATACAATAGAATATATGATTAATATTAGTATTTTCAAAATCGAAATATAAAATAACGATACCAGTAATTGTGAAAACAAAAAACGATTGACAAGAGTATTACTTATCGTTGCTTGACTGCATTGCGTCATTATATGTGCCATCGAACACTAGCTCTTTAAACTATTTCACATTAGATCATAATAGATCTGCCCGTTGCGAGAGAATATTCTCTTTAGTCAGGGGCCAGAATGAAAATACAATAGGATATATGAATAATATTAGTATTCTCAAAAGCGAAATATTAAATAACGATACAAGTATTGTGAAACAAAAATGATCGTTTAATATCGGACATCTCTCTTAGTCGTACTACGAGCGTAAATGACTGTACGCTCGAGAAAACTCTAAATCGAAAATTGACTAAGCGAAATATACTAATAGGACAAATATATACTTGAAAATAATATATTTCCTTACATTATAAACATACTTATGCTTAGAAAGATATTTTTAAAATTTCTTGCAAGAAAGAAAATAATTCATAAAATGCAAGTTATACTAAACGGATTACATCACATGACTGACTTCATCACCAAGAAGGACTGAATTCCTACAAGGTAATCACATTCCGCTCTGCTAAGAGTTACGTTACAAAATAGTAACATCACAATGTTTAATGTAGAAAATGTCTTCCTTCAATTATAACTTTAAGAGGTGTTTGTTAATAAAGTAGGGGGAAAAAAAAAAATCTTTGATCCCTCAATACAAGGAACGAAAACAAATACATACATGCTCCCTGTTAATTACAGTGCGGGAAGAAAGAGAAGCTCGTTAGCTGGTCTAGCCCAACAACCAAAGTTTAACAACAGAAGAGCCATTACTGGGTCTGGAAATCTTTGTATGAAATCAAGTTCACTTAAACTGTCCAAGTTGGACCCGCAAAAAAATTATCTATATAAAATCTTCGATAGTTGAAAGGCAGCGAAAGCTATTAACAATAATCAGACAAAAGGTACTTCACCAAACTGTAGAATAAAGTAATATACAGTATCCACAAAAAGAATTTCCGAGGTGTTGACACGATCAACGACAGAGAATTTCTGAAGATGTTGGGAATGGTTCTAATAACCTACGAGTGATGGCGCTCATGTATGACCACCTACTGTCATGGCGGCGATCGCCACAAATTTTGAATTTCTGTCGTGCCGCGTCGAAATGCGGGATTTAAGCTATACTGTATATATGTAACTACAAGGGAAGTTACATATTTAAAATGTTAGGGTAAAAGTGCAAGTTTCATTTTTGGGCTCAAGCCATGGCGTCCTGATGGAAGGTTCCTGTTTGGTAGCTTCCTTGGGTATAAGACTACTAAGATATTCCCAGAGAATTTAACCACAGGTTATCACAGAATTCTAACTTCTGGAGCGAGTATCTCAAAGGTTTCCCTTTAAGACATCGTAATACAACAGGGGACACGCATGTCTGAACGTGCCACATAGCTATCTCCACCCCGAACAGAGTTAATGCTTCGGTGTGTAAGGGCTGAGAATAGCTGGGAGCCGTTCCACAGCTAATCTCACTCGTGGCTACTACTGATACTCGAGACGTAAACAAACGGACGCCATTGCTCTAATGACGTCACGCCCGTCTTTATCCCTTGTTTAGTAGCTGCCCTACTTAGACGGATTTTCCCTTGTGTTATCTTTATCGCTTTGCATCTTCGCTATGTCGTTACCTTCAGCCTCGCCTTCTTCTGGAAAGTTGAGTACAAGGTTCCAGTATTGTTTAATTAAGCTCTGGCCGTAAAGTAAATATTATTTTGCGAAATAATTGATGTTTTGTGGCAGAGCTGTGCCTCTACCGGACCCGCCATTTTATGGCGTCGTTGTTGTTTTGCATGTCTTATTTAGTTAGCCACAACAACGCTTCCGGCATTATATACTAATCGTATACATTAGTTTATTTAGTCTTCATAGCTAGGAACTTTTATATCGTGTTTAGACGCTTTTTATCGGTCATCGATTGACCTCATACCAGTCGGCTACTATAGCCCCCAGGCCAGGAGCCTACATACAAGTGTTCATGCATGATTTATTAGTGATCCTAGACTAAGTTATGAAGATAGTGGCATTATTATTTTACAATACTTTTGACAGTGATGCAAATGTTTTCGCCTTCAGGGACCATATAGGGGATAGGCTAGTCAGTGATTCTTTCTAGCCTAACCTAATTTTAGGACCCCTATATGCTTCCTTCATCCCCTGCCTTGGCATTCCCTCTATTTAGCCTTGATCCCTTTTCTGAGTTAAGGGATTAATTGTCTAATAGAGTATATATCGCCTCTCTGTCCTCCCTAAAGGAATGAACCCCCTTTAGGGCTGCGTCTGAGAGTGAGGTTAGGCTAGCCTACCTCTATGGCTAGGATAGTCTATGACTTTCCTGCGATAGCGATATGTCTTCTTCCTTGCCTAGTTCAGGACTTTTAGCCCTGTTCTAGGTCGGGTTAGGAAGGTTTCTCTGTTCCATGCTGAAACGGTACTCTTGCACCGTTTTAGCCGATCAGCCTGATCTTAGGTTAGGGAGTGTCCTCCCTTCCCTTAGTGGCCGCTCTGGTACAGAAACCCTTCCTGGGAAGACTTCTCTCTTCTCCCTCCCCACCTATCTCTTGTATAGCCTAGCCTATGCTTAGGTTAGTTTATACTCATCTGTCCCCTGTCCTACAACTCCTCCTTAGGGTGGAAGAGTAGGGCTACCCGAGCTTCCTTGTGCAGTCCACTCTGGTACATATACCCTCATAGTGTCCTATAAGGTTAGTTACTAGTATAGTTCTGCATATGGGAGTCTCCCCCCCCCCCTCTTGGGTGTTCCCTAGCCCTCCCTTGGGCTACCTAGCTCCCGGTCCCTAGTGACCCCTGCTCATGGATGTTAGAGCCTTCCTCTATCATGGGTACACCCCCTCAGGGAGGGGGAGGGATGTCTGGAACCCTGACGGTACTTCCTACATCCCTTCCCCCCTCCCCCTGTCTCTCTTTCTATCTGGGTGCCGGTCTCTTGCCGCCTCTACTGTCGGCAATACCTGCCTCCTATTTGGTGACTTCCCTACCCTTGCCGCCAGCCCCCCGTGTACCGAGGGACTGCCGGCTGCCGCCGGCTACCACCGGCGGCTCTCCTACTCCTATCTAATCGTCCGCTTGCCGGTCGATCACCGGAGTGCCGGCATATTCTGCCGGCAACCCGATACTGCCTTTACCATCCTTATCCCAGTCACCAACCTGGCATCCTCCGACTGCCGGAGCCGCCGGCATCCTCCGACTGCCGGAGCCGCCGCTTCCTGCCGGCGTGCCGCCGTTGTGCCGGCGGCCGCCATCCTGGTATTTAACTGACTTTTGAAAATCGTCTGTTCTAATGCCAGAATCTATGCTGGAGCGAGCTCCGGCATGCCGGCGGCTTGCCGGATGCCCCGGAGGCGTCAAGAATACTTGCACCCCCTTACTGTAGCTATCATAAGACTAGGATAGCCCTATATCGCAAACAGATAAGCTGCTTCCGCTATTAAGATCAGTACCTAGTACTGCTCTATTAGTGATCATGCTGTCTCTTTGCATTCTTCTATTTCCAGCAGGCTATGTGCATCTTAGCGCGGCTGGTTGCCAGAAGCAGTTACCCTTTAATAAGGCCTTCTGGCTCTTAACTGGGAACCGAATGAATTCGATCCCAATCTTGTCCTTGGTTTTCCATGGAATTCCAAAATACTAGGAATTCTAGGAAACTATATCCAATGATCTCGGTCATTTGGATTATCCAGGGGCCAAGCTTATGGTAACCAGCCGGGCTGGATGCATGGAGCATGTTCTCCTTTACTGTTTTCATTCTCTATGCATCACACCTTCTTTAAGTTAAAATTAATGATTAATATTAACTTAGTTTAAGAGCCATTCTTATGACTCCCCCATACTCATTTTCTCTTTCTTCCACAGGAGGAGCAGATGAAGTGTGACTTCGCCTTCTGCGCTGTGAAACGCCCGCAGTTTTACGGGCATACGGCTTGCAGGACTCACGCCCCTTGTGCAGACAAGAAAGGGGACTTGAAGTTTTGGAATCCACTGGATTGTACGGTCTGCCAGGCCCACCTAGTTGAGGCCTTCCATAACCCTCCCTCAGCGGAGGTTAGAGACATTTCTCGTGAAAAGCTGCGCAAGTGGGTGCGTGGCTTTCAGAAAAATGCTACTGGACCGTACCTGGCCACCGAAGAACTGAGGTCCCTGTTGTTCCCTAAGGCCTCCTCTGACTCAGTGGTACCAAAAGATACAATCCCCACTGTCCAAATTACGGTGGAACCTGATGTGGTCATGGCTCAGTCCATGCACGAGTGTCGTTTAGATTCCGAGGATGATGAACAGATCTCAGACGTCTCGGAAGACACGGAGAAGACGCTTATGGCTCAAGGAGCCGAAGAGGACGAAGACAAGGTGGAGTACACCGAGTCGGAGCTTGGAGCTGCTCCCTCGTCCATCCCTCCTCCTACTCCTACACCGACGGAAATGTCTGTTCCGTCTACCTCCTCAACTCCGGATCCTTCCTCTTCTACCCAAGAACTGATCCAGCTGATTAGAGCCGTCATGGACGACAGGCTGAAGGAGAACCAGGAGTCCATCAGGTCGATGATTGGATCCAAAGAACCGAAGAAGATTTCGGTCAAGGATCTCCCAGCTTGCTCTCATGCCAACCCGTGGAGGTATGCAGAGCATATGGTTATTGCGACCGGCAGAATCTTTGTTAGTGACAAGATCGGCACGGTCCCGTTGGAAGATGTGGAGTTCTTCCCAAGCTTCGAGGCCTACCCGGACTGTTACGTCCGGCTTCGTTCCGAACCTGCCTCGAAGGAAGAGACCGAACCTAAAGAAGAGATAGTGTTCGATCTCGCAAAGGCCCAGGCTATGCTAGCCTCCGCATTTAAGAGTAGGGGCTTTACCTGCTCTAAGCTTCCGGCTTTGAGCAAAAAGCATCCTACGTACGTTGCACCTGACAATGCGGTTCTTCCTTTCTTGGAAAAGGCCTTAGCTGCATGCCTTAAAGCGGCGGAAGAAGGGAAACCCTGCCCTGCACTGGAGGAGTGCAGACCCTTCTCCATCGTGACCCCCCCTGACGCTCGACACTGGAAAGATGTTCAGCATACTTTCGTCGTGGGAAGGCTCGATCCTGACGTCGCCGGACGTCAGTTTAATGAAGACCTCCCTAAGCTCAACGATCATCTCCTTCGCCGGGAACAAGACACGAAGGAGAGGCTTGCGGCATCTCTTTCTCATCAAGTCCAACTGGATGTGATGGCCTGTGACACAAGAGTACCAGATCACTACATGGTACTAGCCAAATCCCACTTACTGACAGTAATGAAGGACTTGTACCACTTCATAAAGGCTCGTAGAGCCTGTCGTGAATTCGTGTTTACCGGTGCCACCGTGAAACACGAACCCCGGAGGCTGATTTCCTCCAACATCTGGGGAAAGCACCTGTTTCCTTCTGACCTGGTCAAGGAAATAACTGACAGAGCCGCCACGGAGAATAGGAACCTTCTCCACAAGTGGGGCATGTCCAGAAAAAGGAAACCCTCTCAGGACGAAGGACCTCAGCCTAAGAGAAAACCTCAAAAACCAAAACCCCAGCAACGTCAGCAACGACGTCAGTTTCCGGGACCCGCTACCTCCCAAGTGGTTGCCCAACCACAACAGACCTTTCAATTGGTCCCCCAACCGGTGTTGTCACAGTCACCGGTCTTCACCCCTGCCTTTGAGCAACCATCCACTACCTTTCATGCCAGAGGTAGAGGCTCGTTCAGGGGTGCAAGCAGAGACGCATCTCGTCGTCCCTCCAGAGGTAGAGGAGGAAAGGGAGCTAGCGGCCGAGGCAACAAGTCCTCGGGACACCAGAAGCAATGAAGTGCTTCCGGTGGGAGGAAGACTCCGCCAATTCCAGGATCGTTGGACCTTCGATCCCTGGGCACACAGCATCATCAAGAACGGTCTAGGCTGGAGTTGGACGCAACCACCCCCAATCTTCCAGCGGTTCTTCCAGCAATCGACCCCCCTTCTGGAAGAATATGTTCTAGACCTCTTGGACAAGAAGGTGATAAGGAAGGTAAAGTCCACCAGGTTCCAAGGGAGACTGTTTTGCGTTCCCAAGAAGGACTCAGACAAACTCAGAGTCATTCTGGACTTATCCCCCCTCAACAAGTTCATAGAGAACAACAAGTTCAAGATGCTGACGCTTCAACAAATAAGGACCCTTCTGCCTCAAGGTTCCTACACGGTCTCTATAGACCTGGCGGATGCCTATTGGCACATTCCAATGAACCATCACGCTTCCTCCTACCTAGGATTTCGACTCCAAAGGAAAAGCTACGCCTTCCGGGCCATGCCATTCGGCCTCAATGTGGCCCCGCGGATCTTCACAAAACTGGCGGATGCCATAGTACAACAGCTCCGCCTAAGAAACGTCCAGGTGATGGCCTACCTCGACGACTGGCTAGTATGGGCTCCATCGCCCGAAGAGTGTGCAAAGTCTTGCAACGAAGTTACCCAGTACCTAGAACACCTGGGATTCAAGATCAACGAGAAGAAATCTCGCCTCTCTCCAGCTCAGAAGTTTCAGTGGTTGGGAATCCACTGGAATCTTCAGTCACACCGCCTTTCCATCCCCCAGAAGAAAAGGAAAGAAATAGCAGGGTCTGTCAAGCGACTACTGAAATCCAAACGCATTTCAAGACGACAGCAGGAACGAGTTCTAGGCTCTCTACAATTCGCCTCAGTGACAAACCCAGTGCTTCGTGCACAGCTAAAGGATGCCGCGGGAGTCTGGAGACGCTCGGCATCCATCGCTCGAAGAGACCTCAAGAGACGGCTTCCAAACAGACTTCGACGCCTCCTAAAGCCGTGGTCGGAAGCAAAGGCCCTGAAAAGGTCCATTCCTCTCCAACACCCTCCTCCATCACTCAACATCCACACGGATGCCTCACTGGAAGGCTGGGGAGGTCACTCCCACCTGAAACAGGCTCAAGGGACCTGGTCTCCACTATTCAAGACGTTCCACATAAACATCTTGGAGGCCATGGCGGTCCTTCTAACTCTGAAGAAGTTATCCCCGCCGCCCTCGATCCACATCCGTCTAACCCTAGACAACTCGGTGGTAGTTCGTTGTCTCAATCGCCAAGGCTCAAGATCGCCCCAGATAAATCAGGTGCTTCTCCCAATCTTCCGTCTGGCGGAGAAGAAGAAGTGGCACCTGTCTGCAGTTCACCTACAAGGATTCCGCAATGTGACAGCGGATGCTCTATCTCGGACAAACCCGATAGAGTCGGAATGGTCTCTAGACGCAAGATCGTTCTCCTTCATCTCTCACCAAGTCCCAGAACTTCAGATAGATCTCTTTGCAACGAGCGACAACAATCAACTTCCTCTGTACGTAGCCCCGTACGAGGACCCCAAAGCAGAAGCGGTGGACGCCATGTCACTGGACTGGAACAGATGGTCCAAGATATACCTGTTCCCTCCCACCAACCTTCTGTTGAAAGTCCTCTCCAAACTGAGAACCTTCAAAGGGACAGCGGCCCTAGTGGCTCCCAAGTGGCCCCGGAGCAACTGGTACCCCCTGGTCCTGGAGCTGCAGCCCAAGCTGATCCCTCTCCCGGGCCCAGTTCTCTCTCAACAAGTACAGAAGTCGACTGTCTTCGCTTCATCATCGAAAATCAAGGACCTTCATCTCATGATTTTCTCTCCCTTGCCGCAAAGAAGAGGTTTGGGATCTCGAAGAAAAGTCTAGACTTCCTAGAGGAATACAAGACCGAATCCACGAGACGGCAATATGAATCATCCTGGAGGAAATGGGTCTCCTTTGTCAAAACAAAAAATCCTAAAGAAATCACCATTGATTTCTGTATGTCCTTCTTCATTCACCTTCATGGACAAGGATTAGCAGCCAATACGATTTCAACCTGCAAATCGGCCTTGACTAGACCAATTCTATATGCTTTCCAAATTGATCTGTCCAACGACATCTTTAACAAATTACCAAAAGCATGTGCTCGCCTACGCCCAGCACCCCCTCCGAAACCGATCTCCTGGTCACTAGACAAGGTACTCCATTTCGCCTCCAACTTGGACAACGATTCATGCCCCCTCAAGGATCTGACTCAGAAAGTTATATTTTTATTTGCTCTCGCTTCGGGAGCTCGAGTCAGCGAAATAGTGGCATTATCGAGAGAAGAGGGACACATCCTGTTTGCCGATTCAGGAGAAGTGACCCTCTCCCCTGATCCGACGTTTCTCGCTAAAAACGAATTACCCACCAAAAGATGGGGCCCTTGGAGAATATGCCCCCTGAAGGAGGATGTCTCTCTATGTCCAGTAGAGAGTCTCAAGGTCTATCTTCGCAGAACTTCGAACTTTGGTGGAGGCCAACTCTTCAAAGGAGAAACATCGGGCAGCGACCTGTCACTGAAACAATTAAGAGCGAAAATCACCTACTTCATTCGCAGAGCGGATCCGAACAGTACACCCGCTGGTCATGATCCTAGAAAAGTGGCATCTTCTCTGAACTTCTTTCAGAGCATGGACTTTGAAAGCCTTAAAAACTTTACGGGCTGGAAGTCCTCGCGTGTTTTCTTTAAACATTATGCGAAACAAGTGCACGAAGTCAAACATTTTGTGGTAGCCGCAGGTAGTGTTATGAAACCTGCACCTAACTCTGCGTAGAACAGTGAGTTACTTGGGACTCTAACTCTTCGGGTGCCTATGTTGACCCTTGAGCGATTCATAGTGATGTCTAAAAACACTTAGTGCTTTTATAACTGTTCTTATCCCAGGTGAAATGTCATAGTGTCACACAAGTGCCGCATGCCTTGAGCATGATGTGTTGTTTAAAGACTTGCGTCCCTCGAGAACGAGTACCTACTAATCCTGAAATTCCTTTTCAGATTCAAGAGCAAGCCTTTATTTCTATGTACATTATTATTACTGTAAATGAACTTTACTTTTGCTGTAAATTATTTAATTTCTGCATTGTGAAATAAAATTTCTATTTTATTACTTATGCGTCTCTTTCAGCTCCTACCTACTATGAAATACATACTGTCATAGTTTTATTTATTCCTCCTCTCTTATGGTCATGAAGAATTTAAGATGTCTAATCCTAAATTATATTCACCCTGTCTCAGTAAGGTTCCTACACGAATACTTACTTCTGATAACCAAGAGATGAACTCTATACACAGTGCCCAACCACCACTGGCCTAATTCAGAATGTTCCTATACAAATATCAAACATTCTGCTTCATCTCTAAGTTCTTAAAAGTTCTTCTGTCAGGATGAATAGCCCTTCAATACCACTTTGACGTCGGCATAGCCCATGGGAACTTCCTACCAATGGGGGGCAGGATACTTCGTTCCTATGGTTCTTTACCTAAGATTACTTTGCTGTTTTGTCAATGCCTAGGCACTTAACACTGGGGGAAAATCTACCACGATACATTGATTCTCTGGTACTCTTCCATCAGGACGCCATGGCTTGAGCCCAAAAAACGGATTTTGAGCGAAGCGAAAAATCTATTTTTGGGTGAGATAGCCATGGCGTCCTGATGGACCCTCCCTACTACTTCGTCCAGTTTTGTTCCCACCCTACACAATTGTATCATGGTGATGGGCAGCAACTGGCGTCAGGATAAAGACGGGCGTGACGTCATTAGAGCAATGGCGTCCGTTTGTTTACGTCTCGAGTATCAGTAGTAGCCACGAGTGAGATTAGCTGTGGAACGGCTCCCAGCTATTCTCAGCCCTTACACACCGAAGCATTAACTCTGTTCGGGGTGGAGATAGCTATGTGGCACGTTCAGACATGCGTGTCCCCTGTTGTATTACGATGTCTTAAAGGGAAACCTTTGAGATACTCGCTCCAGAAGTTAGAATTCTGTGATAACCTGTGGTTAAATTCTCTGGGAATATCTTAGTAGTCTTATACCCAAGGAAGCTACCAAACAGGAACCTTCCATCAGGACGCCATGGCTATCTCACCCAAAAATAGATTTTTCGCTTCGCTCAAAATCCGTTATATATACTCTGATCATTGGAAAACGAGGCTAAGTCCATGTTCAAACAGATGATGGAACGCGAGGCTAAAACTCACCCCTTTGTTAAGTGTGTATTCACGCTTTTAAGTTTATATAACTGATAATAAACGCCCACAGGGCTAACGAACATTGCAATACATGTTCTGCTTGCCAGAACACAGGAGCAATCATATAATGTTTAATCGCGAGCAAAGTGAGCATAAGGTAGCGCTCAATTAAGTAAGGAAGTATTTGTAATATGATGAACACTACTAAAAACAACAACATAAAAAATGGGATGAAAATCCAGTTTTCTATGGGCCAGGAAATCCTGGCAA
The DNA here is from genome assembly GCF_036898095.1 of Palaemon carinicauda. Lineage (NCBI taxonomy): Eukaryota > Metazoa > Arthropoda > Malacostraca > Decapoda > Palaemonidae > Palaemon > Palaemon carinicauda. Next base: position 106,042,780 of record NC_090741.1, on the reverse strand, counting down.
ACAATAGCTCCGGTGTTTTGACAAAGCTTCCTTATTATTACCCAGTTTTGATTATGGTAACTTTTTTATCACGATGACCGATTTTTCATGACTAGCAGAAACAAAGTTTAAAAATGACAGATTCGGAGATAATTTGTATTTTTCCTAACTATACAAACCTGAGTGGGTAATTACTTAAGGCGTAGCTGAAAGGACGAGCCATTAAAATTTTAACGAGGGTTTACTACCCCACCGCTAGTTAGCGGGGGATAGAGAGGGTAGTTAGTTACCCTCCCCCCTCACACACCTGTGTGGTAAGCTCACTTTGCTTAGAGGTAGGACTTCATGGGGGACAGGGCTGGCGGGCAAGTTTGATTAAATAGCTAAGGTTTGTATAGTTAGGAAAAATACAAATTATCTCCGAATTTGTCATTTGTTCCGTAACTGGAATACAAACCACGCTATTTAAAGTGGGTGACTTAACCCTTAGGAAGGGTGGAATAAGTCCCAGCCATACTGGCTTTTGGCTTTGCCCGGGGACTCATTATCCGAGTGTGTCAGCACTCAACAATAAAGAGTCCCTGCACCTCGCTCGCACCTTGCTATGCAAGGGTTAAAGCCTACGTAAGCTGTTGTGAAGGAAAAAGTGTGACTCGTCCTAGGAAGTTGACCTGAAGTTCTTTAGATGGAAACTTTAGGCTAGGACTCTCTCAATACCACCTCGTCAGGGTATGGGGACGCGACAGTATTAACTTAATACTAGGAACACAAGGGAACATGGTTTACCTACAGTGGTTTGAGGTCAGCTGTGCAGAGAACCCAGGATGCTGCTTTCCCCAAGAGAGGGGAGGATGAAGAAAAGAATAAGGGCCAGACATACCTTTTCTTTCATGCAGACTAAAACCGGATAACAATGCCCTTAACCCTCTGCTACTTGTCCATTAAGGAGCCTGAGGTTTAAACCAGCCACCACAGGGCCGATAGAGAACGTATCGAGCCTCCTGTGGGTCACGCCTTGCAGGTAGTGGGCTGTGAAGGTCGTTTGACGCTTCCATACCCCTGATTGTAGAACCTGCGTCACTGAGAAGTTCTTCTTGAAGGCCAGGGACGTAGCTACTCCCGACATCATGAGCTCTAGGACGACGTAATGGAGGAGGGTTAGGATTCAGGGACAGATGGATTGCCTTTCGAATCCATGCTGAGATGGTGTTCTTGGTAACCCTCCTCTTCGATCTCCCAGTGCAAACAAACAATGCCTGCACTTGGGGACGAACTGCAGCTGTTCTCTTCAGGTATAGCCTCAGACTCCTTACTGGGCACAGTAGGAGATGGTCTGGGTCATCTGTTACGGAACGAAGACTCGAAATCCGGAAGGAGTCGAACCGAGGGTCCGGCACTCCCGGATTCTGAGTCTTAGCAATAAACTCAGGGACGAAGTTGAACGCTACCTCCCCCAATCCCCTTGAATGGGCGATGTAATACGAGAGACCATGAAATTCGCTAACTCGCTTGGCTGACGCCAAAACTAGTAGGAACACCGTCTTCCAAGTCAGGTGACGATCTGAAGCCTGGCGTAATGGTTCGTAGGGAGGTCTCTTAAGAGACCTGAGAACTCGAACCACGTTCCATGAAGGTGGTCTCACTTCCGACTGAGGGCAGGTAAGTTCATAACTAGGTATGAGTAGGGAAAGTTCTAGCAAAGAAGAAATGTCCACTCCTTTGAGCCTGAAGGCTAGACTTAAGGCTGAGCGATAGCCTTTCACTGCCGAGACTGAAAGGCGCATTTCTTCTCGCAAGTACACGAAGAACTCCGCTATTGCAGGAATAGTGGCATCGAGTGGAGAGATATCCCTTCCACGACACCAACCACAGAAAACTCTCCACTTCGCCTGGTAGACCCCTGCGGATGACTTTCGCAGGTGTCCAGACTTGTTGCGAAAATCCTCTCTCTGCGAGGAGATGCTGGATAGTCTCCAGGCGTGAAGCCGAAGCGAAGCTACGGCTTTGTGAAAGATGTTGGCGTGTGGTTGTTAGAGTAGCTCATGTCGCGGAGGGAGTTCTCTCGGAGGTTCCGTAAGGAGTTGCAGAAGGTTCGGGAACCATTCCGCGTGATGCCACAGCGGAGCTATGAGAGTCATCGAGAGGTTGACCGATAGTCTGGTCTTGTTGAGTACGCTCCTTATCAGAAAGAACGGGGGAAAGGCGTATACGTCGATGTTGTTCCACCGTTGTTGGAAAGCATCTTGCCTGAGAGCCTTGGGGTCCGGGGCTGGGGAGCAGTACAGCAGCAGTTGGAAGTTCAACGCTGTCGTGAACAGATCCACAGTCGGGGAACCCCACAAAGTTAGGAATTTGTTGGCTACTTAACTATCCAAAGACCACTCGATACTCACTATCTGAGACGCTGTGCTCAGACTGTCAACGAGCATATTCCTTTTGCCCGGAATGAAGCAAGCCAAAAGTGGAATCGAGTGGACTTCGGTCCATCTCAGTATCTCTACTGCAAGATGGGATAGCTGTTCTGAAAAGGTACCTCCCTGCTTGTTGATGTAAGCCACTACTGTGGTGTTGTCGCTCATCACCACCACAGAGTGACCCGCCAGGTGCTGTTGGAACTGTTGAAGGGCCAGAAAAACGGCCTTCATTTCTAGCAGATTTATATGGAGGCACTTTTCTGATTCTGACCACAGGCCTGAGGTCCTGTGGTTAAGAACGTGGGCCCCCCACCTTTTCTTTGAGGCGTCCGAAAACAGCATCAAATCCGGGGGGAGGAAGAGAAGATCCATTCCCTTTCGTAGGTTCTCGTCTGCCACCCACCACTGAAGGTCCGTCCGTTCCGCGAGACCCATAGGGATCAAGACGTCCGGGAAATCGTGTCCTTGACTCCACCAGGACTTGAGTCGCCACTGCAGGGATCTCATTCTGAGACGACCGTTGGGAACTAGACGGACCAAGGATGAGAGATGGCCGAGGAGACGTAACCACGATTGGGCTGGGAGTTCGTCTCGTCTGAGGAAAGGACTTGTGACCTTCCTCAGCCTTGCTATCCTGTCGTCTGATGGGAAGGCTTTGTGGAGATTGGTGTCAAATATCATGCCTAGATATACCAGTCTTTGGGTAGGAAGCAGAGAAGACTTCTCGAGATTTACCATGATCCCTAGATCTTGGCAAATCCCCAGAAGTTTGTCTCGGTGTCAAAGAAGGGTTGACTCCGAGTCTGCTAGGATCAGCCAGTCGTCCAGATAACGGAGGAGAGGGATGCCAATCCTGTGTGCCCACGAAGATATCAGGGTGAACACTGGTGAAAACCTGAGGTGCTGTTGAGACCAAAACACAGCACCTTGAACTGGTAGATCTTGTTGTCTAGGCTGAATCTTAGGTACTTCCTTGAAGACGGATGGATTGGGATCTGGAAGTACGCGTCCTTCAGATCCAGTGTGCACATGAAGTCTCGCGGTCTCACTGCGAGTCTGACCGTGTCTGCCATCTCCATGCTGAACGGGGTCTGCTTGACAAATCTGTTCAGAGCTGAGAGGTCGATGACTGGTCTCCAGCCTCCAGACGCCTTCTTTACAAGAAAGAGTCGACTGTAGAAGCCTGGGGACCCGTCGACGACCTCTTGGAGAGCGTCCTTCTTCAACATGGTCTCGACTTCTGCCCAAAGGGCTTGCCCTCTTGCCGATCCCATGGCAAGAGAGCTCAACGACACTGGATTCGCTGTCAGGGGAAGTAAAGATGTTATGAACGGGACACGATATCCTTGGCTAATCACGTAGATCGTCCAGGAATCGGCACCGAGTTGCTGCCACCTGTCCGCGCAACTTTGAAGGCATCCCTCTACTGGTGGACGTGCGGGGGGACTGCCAATCCATTTGCAGCCTCGGCCACTCCCCCTAGGATTTTTGCCTCCCCTGGAGGACTTCTTGCCTTTCCTGTCCTTGAAGGGAAAGGGCTGTTTGGACACCGTTGCCTTTCCTGCTACTGCCGGCTTTGTCGTCTTTGTAGGGCGAGGTTGTTGAGGTGCTGGAGGCTTATAGGGCTTTGATGTTAAAGCCCTCTGGAGGAGGGAGTCCTGGTTGAACTTCCTCCACCTCTCAGCCGCCTGGTCTACATCTTTCGGCTCAAACAGACTACTCCCCAAAAGGGAGGAATGTCTGAGCTTACTGACCTCGGTGTTGGGGACCTTCGAGTTGAATCTTTCAGTTACCGTATCTCGGCGTTTCAGGATAGTATTAGCCCACAAGTTCGAGACTTGGTGGGCCAGAAACTCGATGGTACGAGTGCCTGAAAGAAGGAAGGTCTCCAAGGCCTTCCTGGTACTCTCCTTAGACAAGTCTTTAGATCGTATCAGGATGCCAAGAGATCCTAGCCAGATATTCAGCCACGAAGTGGCCTGCATGGCACACTTCGCTACCTTCTCCTGGCAGAGGATCTCAGAGGCCGAGAACAACACTGGCCGGTTGGAGTCTCTCTCGAGAGGGACTCCCCTTCCATGATCTCGAAGTACCTCCTCTGGTGGACATGAGGAGGTGGGAGGAGTTTGTTTCCGGCACTGAAACGGCTGGAGGAGGCTAGCTCGGAGAGCTGGCTCTCGACCTTATCTCTGGCACTCTTGACCCCCTGGGACCAAGGCAAAGCCGCGCTGGCTTTAGGGGGCTTCTGGGTACCAAAGACTCGGTCCAGAACCATGTCCTTGCCCTCTCAAGGAGGAATCTCTGGATCCGAGAATCCGTTAAGGTTCCTCATCAGAGTCAAAACTTGCCAGATGGCATGCTCTGACTCCTGCGGCTCTCCTCCTGATGGACTAGCAGCAAGGTCTCCAGTCCCCAAAGGCTCTTCTTGAGGGGACTCGTGGATGTTCTCCGCGGGCTTAGCTGGCTCTGGTCTGATCCTCGAAGAAGAATTCATAACCGTCTCTGAGTCCTACGACTCCCTCCTGGGAGGGATGCAGGATTCCAACAAAGATGGTGGGGGGCTCTTCTCCACCTCCACCCGAGGAGACTTCTCGGCGCGAGGTGGGGTTTCTCCCATTGGTGCGATGTGAGAACGCCTCACCTCACGTGAATCCCCTGAGGACGGAAAATCCTCGTCCACGGGGGATGGAGAGAAAGTCTGGGGAGGGGAGGGAGCCTTCCTCAACGACTTCCGAGGAGCCAGTTTCGCCCTTGGAGAAGTAACCACGTCGTCCCCTCCTCTCTTCCTCTTCAGGGGGGCCGAGATAGCCGCTGATTGGAGGCCTAGTTCAGAGAAAGCGGGCTTGAAAGCCTGCGCAACCACTCTGATCAAGGGCCCAAACCAGGGCTGCCGACTGACAGCAGCGCTGTCAGAGACACCCTCTGGAGGGAAGGGGATCGTAAGATCCCTAGGAGTGGAAACTACAACAGGGTCTGCCTGAAAGGAAGAAGCTGTGGAAGAAATGTTCCTAGACCTGTCCAGAGATTTCCCTCCCTCCGTTGAGCGCGCTGTCCTGCACTTACGGAGGGGGGGGACGCAATGAGGATGACCTGACTGCGCGTCGTACTGCAGGGTCTCGTGTGGGAACGCGCTGGGCATCGAGCTCGCGCGATAGGCCATTGCCTAGCTCGGGGGGCGATTGCTCGTGCGTGGGCGATGGCAAGGGCGAGCAGGCAAGCAATGGCGCGCAGGCTTCCGATGGCGCGTAGGCGAGAGTGCGCGTTGGCGCGTGGGAGAGGGCGCGCGTGGGCGAACGATGGCACGCAGGAGAAGGAGCTCGTGGGCGCGCAGGCGACAGGGCGCGTTGGCGCGCGTTCCGGAGACCTCGGATGGTGTGCAGCCACAGGATCCTGAAGGGCCCGTAAGGGCGAAGCTGTTGGGCGCGCGCGTACAGGAGAAATATCCCTAGCGCGCGGGGCGCGCAGAAGGGCGCTCATCTGGAACTGAAGTTATGGCAGTGGGCGCGCGATGGAGACTACGGGGGATGGCGCGTAGGCGAGGGATGGCGAGCACGCGAGATCCGGTGGCGCGTTGGCGATCGTGGAGGAGAGCGCTGGAGAACAGGGGAGGAGAGCGCTGGCGAGCAGGGGAGGATGAAGACTTCCCTCTAGAGCCCTGATCCGAAGATCGAGGGCGAGCAGGTGAGCGATGGCGAGCAGGCAAGCGTTGGCGAGTAGGAAAGTGCTGGCACACAGGAGATCGCTGACGATCAGGAGAGCGCTGACGAGCAGGAGACCGAAGGCGTCCATGGTGTGCATCAGGCTGAGGGCGCGCAGAGGTCCGTTGGCGAGCAGGAGATCATGGGCGCGTAGTCTCTGGAACTGCAGGGCGAGCAGGAGATCGTGGGAGTGCAGGAGCTCGTAGGCGTGCAGGAGAGCGCTGGCGCGCAGGCGAACATTGGCGCACAGGGGAAACCTGGCGCTTAAGGGACTTACAATGTATGAAAGCCCCTCTTGCCCCGAAGGGACCGGTGCCTGTTGGAAAACGGGATGGGTGGGCGCCCACAGCGCATCTGCAGCCAGGAAGGGCGAGGGCAGGTCAGCAGGTCTGGCAGGAGAAGGAGATCGCGAACGATCTGCGGAGAGGTCCAGGTCCAAAGAAGTAGCAGGAACGGTAGCTGAAGGAAGAGGTTCCTCTGCGGGGGACTGCGAGGATGAAGATCCGAAGAGGCGCCTCCTAACACCCTTGTGAGGAGAAGGAAGACCTCAGCGACGAAGAGGAAGGCGAGCCTTACGTCTTATACGTCCTCTGGGAGCAGCAGGCAAACCATCGGCAGGCCTCCGAAGAGGAGTCTCTGTCAGTGAACTCCCCCGGGGGGGGGAAGAATCACCCGCAGGAGAGACCGTTGAACTTAGTTCCTCCCTCGAAGGATGTTCGGAGGGGGGAGCTAAGCCTTCAGCTACAACAGGAGCAGGGGTTTGAACACTCTCATTGGAAGCCTCTGCCACAACAGCCTCGACAATAGACAGAGGGTCAACCTCTGCTACCGCCGGTGACTGTTTGACAGCTGCTCCCAACCTGATCATGTCAAACAGGGCTTCCTCGGAGGGCGAGCCCTGAAGCCCCAAGGAAGCTCAAAGCTGCAAAAGATCATCATTATTAACATCAACAGAAGGAGAAATAATTAAATACTCCCCCGATGGAGGAGAAGGAGCTGCCTCGCTATGGGAGGCAACTCCCTCTCCCAAACCCCGAGATCGGTCAACAGCACGGCCTACGCTACCACTCGACGGCCTCTCGCGAGAAGCCGACCGAGTGGGAGCTTCGGAGGAGGTTTGGGCCATGGAAGAAGAGCCCTTAGGATTTTCCTTCTTCAAAAAAACCTTTGAAGGAGAAATATCCCGTTTGGACTTCTTCTTCCGGCGCCGGGAAAACCTCTCCCACTGGGAGGTAGACCACTCCCTACATTCCATACATACGTTACCACTATCCCACCGTTGACCCCTACAATAAGGGCATAAGGTGTGTGGATCCGTGTCTATTGACGACATGAAGGTCCCACAAGGGCGTTCAGGTAACCCAGGGCACTTCCGCATTGTAGAGGCCAACTTCACAACACTCTAGAAAAGAAAAAGCAAAAAGCATAGATTAAATGGCTGTCGTGTAGGCGAGGGTGACAGCGGACACGTCCGACTAGCACCCGAGCCGATAGCAAAGTGAGCTTACCACACAGGTGTGTGAGGGGGGAGGGTAGCTAACTACCTTCCCTACCCCCCGCTAACTAGCGGTGGGGTAGTAGACCCTCGTTAAAATTTTAATGGCTCGTCCTTTCAGCTACACCGAAAGTAATTATCCACTCACTTTAAATAGCGTGGTTTGTATTCCACTTACGGAACAAAAGTTAATTCAAATATCAACACATTACGTCATAATTTAAGTTGTTTTGAACGTAATTGATGACAAAACCTAGTGCAAAGCCATAGCTTTTCAGTTACGGTATTCCACCCACCAGAACTTAAAAAACTATGGATTTCCGCCAAGAATCATTATCTAGAACATTCAAAACACCACAAAATACATGGAAAACCAATCTTATTTTCTAAAAACCTATAATTACACCATTCTAAATTTTTACCAAAATGCGAACGGTATTTCACGGTCTAAGTCCAAAATAGACAGTGAAATACCGTTAACATTGTGGTAAAATTTTAGAATGGTGTGATAAACGGATAAAATAAGATTGATTTTCAATGTATTTTGTGGTGGTTTGAACGTTTTAGATAATTCTTGGCGGAAATCCATAGTTTTTCAAGTTCTGGTGGGTAGAATACCATAACAGAAAAGCTATGTCCACAATCTGAAATATAAATTCAGACAATATATCAGTTCAGTGAGATTGGTGTTACTCTATGGACATGAGTCAGGGTATGACAATGAAACATGTTATTTTCATTAGTAAAATAAATTTTTGAATATACTTACCCGATAATCATGTAGCTGTCAACTCCGTTGCCCGACAGAATTCTAAGGAAGGGATACGCCAGCGATCGCTATACAAGAGGGGGGTGTACTCACCAGCGCCACCTGTGGCCAGGTACTGCAGTACTTCTTGTTGACACCACCTCAATTTTTCCTCGGTCCACTGGTTCTCTATGGGGAGGAAGGGTGGGTCAATTAAATCATGATTATCGGGTAAGTATATTCAAAAATTTATTTTACTAATGAAAATAACATTTTTCAAAATTAATCTTACCCGATAATCATGTAGCTGATTCACACCCAGGGAGGTGGGTGAAAACCAGTGTACATGTATATCAAGAAGCTAAGTATCCCGTATTTCATATTATCAGTTATTCAAAATAACAATGAAATTATAAGTACCTGGTAAGGAAGTCGACTTGAACCATTACTCTGCCTTTAATAAGTTCGTCTTCCTTACTGAGCGCAGCGTTCCTCTTAGGAGGCTGAACAACTCTAAGGTGCTGAAGTATCAAGGGCTGCAACCCATACTAAAGGACCTCATCACAACCTTTAACCTCGGCGCTTCTCAAGAAAGAATTGACCACCCGCCAAATCAACAAGGATGTGGAAGGCTTCTTAGCCGACCGTACAACCCATAAAAAGTATTCAAGAGAAAGGTTAAAAGGTTATGGGATTATGGGAATGTAGTGGCTGAGCCCCCGCCTACTACTGCATTCGTTGCTACGAATGGTCCCAGGGTGTAGCAGTACTCGTAAAGAGACTGGACATCTTTGAGATAGAATGATGCGAACACTGACTTGCTTCTCCAATAGGTTGCATCCATAACACTCTGCAGAGAACGGTTCTGTTTGAAGGCCACTGAAGTAGCCACAGCTCTCACTTCATGTGTCCTTACCTTCAGCAAAGCAAGGTCTTCTTCCTTCAGATGAGAATGTGCTTCCTTAATCAGAAGCCTGAATAGTAAGAAACTGAGTTCTTAGACCTTGGAAAAGAAGGCTTCTTGATAGCACACCATAAGGCTTCTGATTGTCCTCGTAAAGGTTAAGACCTTTTTAGATAGTACCTAAGAGCTCTAACTGGGCAAAGTACTCTCTCCAGTTCATTCCCCACCAAGTTGGACAGGCTTGGGATCTCGAACGACTTAGGCCAAGGACGTGAAGGAAGCTCGTTTAGCAAAAACCGAGCTGCAAGGAACATGTAGCCGTTTCAGATGTGAAAACTATGATCCTGCTGAAGGCGTGGATCTCACTTACTCTTTTAGCTGTTGTCAAGCACACGAGGAAAAGAGTTTTTAATGTGAAGTCCTAAAAAGAGGCTGATTGGAGAGGTTCAAATCTTGATGACATAAGGAACCTTAGGACCACGTCTAGATTCCAGCCTGGAGTGGACAACCGACGTTCCTTTGAGGTCTCAAAAGACCTAGGGAGGTCCTGTAGATCTTTGTTGGTGGAAAGATCCAAGCCTCTGTGGCGGAAAACCGCTGCCAACATACTTCTGTAACCCTTGATCGTAGGAGCTGAAAGGGATCTTACGTTCCTTAGATGTAACAGGAAGTCAGCAATCTGGGTTACAGTGGTACTGGTTGAGGAAACTGCATTGGCCTTGTACCAGCTTCGGAAGACTTCCCCTTGAGACTGATAGACTCTGAGAGTGGATGTTCTCCTTGCTCTGGCAATCGCTCTGGCTGCCTCCTTCGAAAAGCCCCTAGCTCTTGAGAGTCTTTCGAAAGTCTGAAGGCAGTCAGACGAAGAGCGTGGAGGTTTGGGTGTACCTTCTTTACGTGAGGTTGACGTAGAAGGTTCACTCCTAGAGGAAGAGTCCTGGGAATGTCGACCAGCCATTGCAGTACCTCTATGAACCACTCTCTCGCGGGCCAGAGCGGAGCCAACCAACGTCAGCCGTGTCCCTTTGCGAGAGGAGAACTTCTGAAGTACCCTGTTGACAATCTTGAACGGCGGGAATGCATACAGGTCGAGATGGGACCAATCCAGCAGAAAAGCATCCACGTGAACTGCTGCTGGGTCTGGAATCGGAGAACAATACAACGGGAGTCTCTAGGTTATCGAGGTAGCGAACAGATCTATGGTTGGCTGACCCCACAGGGCCCAAAGTCTGCTGCAAACATTCTTGTGAAGGGTCCACTCTGTGGGGATGACCTGACCCTTCCGGCTGAGGCGATCTGCCATGACATTCATATCGCCCTGAATGAACCTCGTTACCAGCGTGAGCTTTCGATCTTTTGACCAGATGAGGAGGTCCCTTGCGATCTAGAACAACTTCCACGAATGAGTCCCTCCCTGCTTGGAGATGTAAGCCAAGGCTGTGGTGTTGTCAGAGTCCACCTCCACCACCTTGTTAAGCTGGAGGGACTTGAAGTTTATCAAGGCCAGATGAACCGTCAACAACTCCTTGCAATTGATGTGAAGTGTCCTTTGCTCCTGATTCCATGTTCCCGAGCATTCCTGTCCGTCCAAAGTCGCACCCCAGCCCGTGTCTGATGCGTCCGAGAGGAGACGGCGGTCGGGTTTCTGAACAGCCAAAGGTAGACTTCCTTGAGAAGAAAGCTGTTCTTACACCACGCGAGAGTAGACCTCCTCTCTTCGGAAACAGGAACTGAGACCGTCTCTAGCGTCATGTCCTTTATCCAGTGAGCAGCTAGATGATACTGAAGGGGGCGGAGGTGGAGTCTCCCTAACACGATGAACAGGGCCAGCGATGAAAGTGTCCCTGTTAGACTCATCCACTACCTGACTGAGCATCGGTTCCTTCTCAGCATGCTCTGGATGCATTCTAGGGCTTGGAAGATCCTTGGGGCCGACGGAAAAGCCCGAAAAGCTCGACTCTGAAGATCCATACCCAGGTAGACAATGGTCTGGGATGGGACGAGCTGGGACTCCTCAAAATTGACCAGGAGGCCCAGTTCCTTGGTCAGATCCATAGTCCATCTGAGAATCTCCAGACAGCGACGACTTGTGGGAGCTCTTAAAAGCCAGTCGTCTGACGGAGCCGGACACAAGATCATGGTACTGCTGCACAGTCTGTGAACTGTCAACCATGGGGAAGCGAGGAAGTACAGTGACAACCCGAAGCTGTCTAGACTGTCTGGGTCGTACAGACAACTCCTTATCGGGTTGCTGAGGTTGCCGCACTGCGTCACAACAAGTCACTTCTGCTGGTTGTTGAACGTCTTCCCAGTGACACACTGACTCCGTAAACAAAAAAAAACCCTCTAACAAGGACTAAGCTTGGACTGCATGTCTTGCAACACAGCTCAAGGTCTATGGGAGCAGGTGTGGTAACAGACGGGGTTAGCGACTGAAGTGGAACCATTACCTTCCCTGGAAGCATGTTATGCTTAAATAAAAGTCCATAGGAGGCTACGCAGCTAAAGGCTCCTCTCCAAATGACAGAGTCCTCAAGGGAATATCAGAAGGAGGGAGAATAGCACTTTCTCATCTACAGGGACCATATCCGAGAAAAGCTAAGTTCTCTCAGTGAGGGTTTCACTGGTGCAAAAGCAGCAGACTAGAAGGCAACGTTATGAAACTGCTTGACAGTCTAGTGAGTTGGCAACAACCAAAGATGTGTGACTGAGAAGCATGCGGTAAGGTATGCAGAGCATGCTGTATGCAGAGCATGCTGTATGCAGAGCATGCTGTATGTAGAGCATGCTGTAAGGTAAGCAGAGCATGTTGCATGGCGTGTGGCTTATGCTGCATGGGATGAGGCTCATGCTGCATGGGATGAGGCTCATGCTGCTTAAAAGAAATCTGAACCTGACACTAATCTAGCTGTCCGAGGATTTACCTGGTGAGACATCAGTCTCTTTACCAGAGAGTTTTACCAGATTTCCCCGGGCCACCACGTGACACAATTGGTAGTAATTCATTCAAATTACCTCTAATGAGTCAATATGGATAAATATCAACACAACATCGTGTTCAAATAGAAATAAATTTCTACCTCATACTTGGGATCGAACACTAGCCCCTTCTAATGAAAGGCCAGGTCGAAACCAACCATGCCACGAGAGCCCATAGGATGTCGCATAGCATGAGGCTCCTGCCTCATGGGTTGAGGAGGATGCCGCATAGCATGAGGCTCCTGCCTCATGGTTTGATCCTGTGAGGTTCCTGCCTCAAGAGTTGCGTCTGCCTCAAGGGTTGAGGGGGTAGCTGCGCAGAGAGAGGCTCATGCTGCATAGACTGCGGTTCAAGTTGAATGGGAAGAGGCTCAAGCTGAGGAGAAAGTGGCAGATGCATGCGTTGAGGTGGCTGACTCATAGCATGAGGTTCCTGCCTCAAGAGTTGCGCTTGCCTCAAGGGTTGAGGTGGCTGCGCAGAGAGAGGCTCTTGACTCACGAGTTGAGGTTCTCGCCTCGAGGAAAGTGGAGGTGGTTGCTGCAAGAGTTGAGGTGGCTGCCTCAAGGATGGTAGAGGTTGTCGTACCTCAAGAGGTTGCTGCCTCGAGGGTAGTTGTAATGCAAGATACTCCTGCCTCAAGGGTAGAGGAGGTTGTAAGGCATAAGGCTCCTGCCCCCATTGTTGAGGAGGTTGCTGCGTGGTAAGAGGCTCCTGCCTCAAGGAAAGTGGAGGTTGCTGCACAGCGCTGGTATCTGGCAACTCCCAACGCGGCAGCTCACGCATGGAGGTAGCTTGAGGAACCTCAACCTCATACGTCTGGCAGATTGTACTGCGCAGAGGAGGAGGAGCGTTCGCAGGAGGAGGTGTATTAACCTTCTCTGCCTGAAACTCCTGCATCAACACCGCAAGCTGAGACTGCATTGTCTGCAGCATAGACCACTAGGGTTTAAGAAAGACAACAACAAACGGAGCTACTGTCCGTTGAGACTGAGGGTCTAAAACAGCTGGTGCGGCAACAGACGGAGCTACTGCCTGTTGCGATACCACCTTGCCTCTCTGGGAGGTGTGCAGTTGTCGTACTGCAGCAAGTCCGAACTGACCCAGGGCTAATGGCTACACCTAGGAGTTGGACTTGTGCGGAAGGGACCGACTTGCACTTAAAAGCTGCAAGATTTGGTCCATGGTTTCTGCGAGAAACCTCTTCCGCAGACGAGGAATAAAAGGGCTCTCTCGTCTTTGTGTGGGTGGGGTGATCACGTCGGCAACGTGTGTAGATACACCCGAAACCACGGAGGGAAAACGTCTGTTCGTCGATCAAGGCCTGCTGAACCCATAAGTCCTTCGACATTACTTCTCCCCTGGGCTTGGGAGCTTGTAAGAGGTCCCAGACTAGGCGAACAACTGGCACGAACAGACGAACCCTCGAACGCAACACTGTAACACTTTGCGCTTATCACTTATCACTTTTGATTTTCTGTTTGCACTTATTTCACTGAACTCGAAACTTTAAGTGGTTTGTACCTGAAACACGCAATTCTATCCTTCCTTAAAAGTTAGTAATTGCGAAAACAGAATTACAATGTAACAGAAAAATCTAATGAAAGATAAATAATTCAGTGGCTGGAAAGAGACTAAACACTAGAACAAATAAACTACGTTTAAAATCTCTCACCGCATAAAGCTTGAGAACAAGAATAAAACTCTAGAAACGTTTACCTTCTTCCCCTAAAGAGACTAGGGAGAAGAGCAAAAACGATAACAACGTTACTCGCTTGAACGAAACGTTTATCCTCCTCTCTCTCCCTCCGTCTCTATCTCTCTCTCTCTCTCTCTCTTGACTTAGAACCTGAGAGAAGAGCCCAATCATATATATCGTTAAAACATATTATTGTTAAAGGAAAAAAACTGAAAGATTTCCCAAATAAAAAGTTCCTTTATTAGAATTAAAACCATTAAGCTAAGAAAGAATGAACAAAACGCTAGAAACGGTTTACTCTTACTGCAACGTGACACCGTGAAAATTCTCTCTCTATCGTAACGATAGAGCGCAAGTTGAACGTTCTGAACGTCAACAACTGCAGAGACAAAACAAAACGTTAGTTCAACTTTGAAAACAGTACGAGACTATCAAAGAAATTCTTTCAAAAACATTAAAATAGCATAATATGTTAACAGGTAAAACCGAAATGACGGGCTCAATGTTAATTAACTTCGGTACCAAGAAAAGACCGCCTACTATTAGGAAAGGTCGAATATAAACAAATATAAAAATTAATTTTAATAAGTTAATCGAAGAGGCCTATAAAAGGCGGAGAGATATAAAATAAATCTATAACTTTTGTTAAGCAAAATTAAGAAAGAGAGTCTATACTCTCTTAGACACCAACACTTCCGTCTAAGGGAAGGGTCGGCCATTTAAAAGTGAAAGAGAGTTCATACTCTCTTCGTCACCATAATTAATCAAATTAATTCCAAAAGCTAGCTAAGCTAATGATAAAACTTCCTGAATAGCGAAAGCTAAACTCTAGAGCAAATACATCACCAAATCGTGAGCAAAAACTCCAGAATCAACAGCGTATCCATGTAGGTCTAGCCGGAGGCACGACAGAGGAAAAATTGAGGTGGTGTCAACAAGAAGTACTGCAGTACCTGGCCACAGGTGGCGCTGGTGAGTACACCCCCCTCTTGTATAGCGATCACTGGCGTATCCCTTCCGTAGAATTCTGTCGGGCAACGGAGTTGACAGCTACATGATTATCGGGTAAGATTAATTTTGAAAAAATCTCCAATAGATTTAGATTTGAGAACAAAGCCCTCAGAAGGATATTAGGAGTTAAATGGCAAGACAGGATTATAAATTATAATATAAGAGAGATTACTCGAGTACCATATAGGGATGAGATCATGATGAGGTTTAGATGGAGATGGTTTGGGAATGCTCTTTGGACCTACCAAGAGAGATTAGTTCACCAAATGTTCAGCTGGGCTTCGCCTTCACAAGGCAGGCACTAGAAGAGTTGGAAAACACAGGCCTAGTTAATTAATGAATGGCGAGGTATAGAACTAACAGCTCAAGATAGAGACGACTGGTGAAATCCAATCAAGGCCCTTTGCGTCAATAGGCGTAGGAGATGAAGATGATCATGAATTCCACATTATTTTCGGAAAACTGATCAGTGATAACAGAACACTGCTAAAAATCATCAAATCTTGTCATGACTGTCTCATTCAAAATAAAAAAAAAAATAAAAATAGTTCATACTAAAGACAATTTATCAATATTTACAATGAGAAATATATCTTGATAAGGCATAACGTTTGTGATTGGGAGAAAGGTAATTGTTTACAACACGACGCTCTCCATTTACTACAATATAATGCAATCCTGCAGTTCTCATCTTCTTGCACAGTAATTAGGTGGTTATTTAAATTCTGGGAAAGCAATAATTAGCAAGATATGTTGAAGAGGGGGAAGGGGTTCTAAGAAGAAAATAGTTCGGTTTCCTCACTAAACGACTTGGTACTGATGTGCCAAGCTGCCAACATGAACATAGTCAACTGTTAACCAAACAGAATTCATGATGCCAGCGTACATTAACGGAAGTTTGTGATGCCAGCGTACATTTGATATACTGTATATTTAAAATATACTTAATTAACAATTGATTACTCAAACGTGTCACTATTTGTAAATTGCATATTTTATGGACACTTTTGAGTAATTAATCAATTTTTAATTAAGTATATTATGAATATACAGTATATCAAATGTACGCTGGCATCACGAACTTCTGTTTATGTACGCTGGCATCACGAATTCTATTTGGTTGACTATGTTGACATGTCAATTCCAAGTCTTTTAGTGAGGAAACCGAGCTATTTTCTTTTTATAACCCCTTCCCCCTCTTCAACATATCTTGCTAATTATTGCTTTCCTGGAATTTAGATAACCACATAATTACTGTGCAAGAAGGTGAGAACTGCAGGATTGCATTATTTTGGAGTAAATGGAGAGTGCGGTGTTGTTAACAATTACCAATTATACGATCATTTATAACATTTTAACAATTAACATCCATCCAGATAACAGAATCGGGAAGTTGTAAAAGTAAATAAGATATCAGATGAATTTAAAAGTTAAAGACCTACCTCAAACAATTCCTGGTGTTTGTTCAATTAGATGTATCCCCCATAAGTGTTAATGCTATTCATATTGAATTGACAGTCCATCTTTACTGCTGAATCGATTTAATAGAAAGCAAGGGGATCCACATGCCAACTCAGAAGGAGGGATGATGATCATCATAAAAGTTTTATTGTCTATTAAAACTTAGATCATAATATTACCAACATGTGTTGCTCGAAGAAAACTTCACGTAAAACGTTACAGACTAAGCCAACTTAGCCAAGTAACTTGTGACTGTCGGCGTGGACAGTGTTGCCAGATGGGTTAGTCTAAAAAATCCCCAAAACTCATGATAAAAAAAATCCCCAAAACCCAAAAATCCCCATTTCCAGAAATATATTTTCCTCTGATCATGTAAGCTTTACTAATATAGAAATTACTCACTATACTTCATGTAAGTGCATGTAAACTAATTACAACAATATAAAAATTAACTCATCTTTGTTCATAAAAATTTGTACAGAATATCCCCATCAGACACCCAACATCCACATAGCTAGGGATAAATCGCCAAATGTGGCAGCACTGGGTGTGGACTGGAGTGTCGAGCGTTGTTGTTGTTGTTGGGGTATTAAAGCCAACACTTGTTGTTGGCACGGGCCTTTCCCTTGGTTGGCCCGTAGACGAGCGAACTCAGACCAAAGACTATATACTGAAGGAAGATAGGAATCATAGGAAGGCTGAGCCTAAATAGCACTCAAATGGGTGTGCTATAGAAAGATGCCAGATACTCCCATCCGAAACGAATGGCTCCATCTATTAATTGAGCGGTTAAACATTAAGAGCCGTAATCCTAACAGGAATATAGGATGGAGTTCTATTGTAAATTTGCTACATATCATTTCATAATTTACATTATTAAGTAAGTATATTTTATTCTTATATTTATAACGTTCTTAAATTTTAGATTAACTAAATTGTAATTTTACCAATAGGTACATTTATAGATTAAGAATACATATCCTTATTAATCTCAGTCTGTTTTTTTTTTCAGAATCGTAATAGCTGTCTCTTTTAATTTAGTTTATTTTCTTGCAATTTCAAGTATTGTTTATTACAATCCTTTTTTAAATATTCTATACAATATCACGTTCGAATAAAGTAAAACATTCTGTATATCTGATTTGTTAAACTTAGTCATATGTTATGTGTAGGCATACATTTGATTACAGTTTTTAGGCCATTGTAGAATGATATTAGGTGTATATAAAACACAATTGCAATTTTTTTTATTGAAATGGAAATGCATGATGCACTCATGTATACTCTTTAGTAATATAAATTAATAAATGTATAGATATGCAAACAAATGGAATAAAATAACTCACTAAATTGAATCACAAATAAAAATAATCAAAAGGGGATGGAAATAGAAATAAGATAGCATAAAAGCCAACCAAAAAATGAAAGATAAATCGCATCAAAGGAACTTTGATAAATTATACATAAGAAAAAAATAACAGTAAATAATATTGCACATATAAATATTGCAAACCCCCCCCCCCAAAAAAAAAAATTG
Organism: Palaemon carinicauda; assembly: GCF_036898095.1. Taxonomy (NCBI): domain Eukaryota; kingdom Metazoa; phylum Arthropoda; class Malacostraca; order Decapoda; family Palaemonidae; genus Palaemon; species Palaemon carinicauda. Next base: position 106,024,857 of record NC_090741.1, on the reverse strand, counting down.
CGTCATGAATTATATGCAAATAAACTCTAATGTAATTACAAATATGAGAAAACATAATATTAAAAAGGGATTTCTTCATGAATTGAATACATCGTTCAAACATAAGACAAAGCAATTATGCAAACAGAGAGCACAAACAGTAAACACACATTCAATGTTCTTGAAAATACAAATACAAACACAGTTTACAAATACTGTAAAATGTTAGTCTTTATTTAGGAAATAGAAAAAAAAAATAAAAAGACAAGGAACATTAACAAAATATGTTGAAGCAGTATACTCTTGTAATGCTACTAGGGTGTGCAAACATGATGAAATATTCATACACTTCTAAGTTAAATCAAAGTTAGATATAATACATACCACATGTTCCTAACGCCAAATATGTCAGCTCCTGGGATATACATTATTTCAATAGCTTTATGACCAAATAAAAAAAAAGTTTGAGAAAAGTGTATCGCGGATGCCTAGCCTTAATCGTAGCCTATATCCAATATCAGTGGGGCTTAGTCATTAGTAGCACATGTTTCACCATACTTTGTCCTAAGGGAACCTGTGAAACACCCAATGAGGATGGTTTTTTTTCCGTTTATTGCAAACAACACACTTGTGTGACTTATTCACTGTTGTTGCCTTGATTACGTTTGTCAACTGTTGAATTCTAAAATATAAACAAACAGATGACGTGCGATATACCTACAACGCCATCTAAACACTGAGCAGTCAAACTATTGTGTTCACTTTGGAGCTGACAGTTAGTATATTAACATTCTATTTTGAGTATATCTTTATTCAGTATATAGTCTTTGTCATAGATGTGGAGGAACTAAGTTCGCTATAGCCTTGGTGGGCTCCGGATCCCCCGAACCCTGCCCAAACTCGTTGTATTTTCCGGCCAAATTCGGGCAGTTAATTCAGTGAAATCGGCCAAATTTTGGACAAACTCTACTTATATGAAATGTAAGATAAAATATACTTACAATGAATACTTACTAGATAATCACCAGATATTGAGACTGTTATTCACTCGTGATAGTGGTTCCTATTTATTATTATTATTACTCGCTAAGCTATAACCCTAGTTGGAAAAAGCAGGGGCTCCAACAGGGAAAATAGTCCAACGAGGAAAGGAAAAAAAAAGGAAAAATAAAATGTTTAAGAAGAGTAACATTAAATTAGACATCCTACATTAACTATAACAAACTTTAACAACAAGAAGAGAAAAAAGACAGAACAGTGCGCCCGAGTGTACCCTGAAGTAAGATAGCTTTAACCCGTCGACGGGCTGCCAACGCAAGAGCCCGTGTTCAATCTATGTAGACTGGACAATCTGTAAGCAAGCAAGCTCTAACCCAAGACGATGGAAGACCATCATACAGAGGCTATGACACTACCCAAGACTAGATATAGAACAATGGTTTGATTTTGGTGTGTCCTTCTCTTAGAAGAGCTGCTTACATAGCTAACAAGTCTTCAACCCTTACCAAGAGGAAAGTGGCCACTGAACAATTATAGTGCAGTAACCCTTGTGTGAAGAAGAATTGTTTGGTAATCTCAGTGTTGTCAAGTGTAAGAGGACAGAGGAGAATAAGTAAGGAATATGCCAGACTATTCGCTGTGTGTAGGCAAAGGGAAAATGAAGCGTGAGCAGAGGAAGGATCCAACTGTCTGGTCAGTCAAAAGACCCCACAACACTAGCGGTAAAATCTCAACGGGTGGCTGGTCCCTGGCCAACCTACTAAAACGCACTATTTATTGATTTATTTATATGTTACTATTTTATTACGACAGTACTTTTATCCACGTCTTATTTTAATCTTTGAACCACCTCGTGACTTATCCTTTTTTTTCTAATTCATGTAAGAGAATATATCTAGAAGGTCGTGGTCATCTCTGTTAGTTTCGCACTCAATCATTTGCAGTGATACTAGAAAGTCTTTACAATTTCCTCTGAACTGGAATGTGCTTATAATTGTATCAATAGAGTAGAGTAATTAATCAAATTTAATAAAATTATCAACAGACAGAAGCCCATAAAAATTTGGATGCATACATGTAGATAATTTCTTATCTAAAGAAAAATTCCCATTAAAGAGGAAGATTGTCTTTAAAACATGATGTCTGATTCTATTGTTCTCGGGTTGAATCTTCTGTGATAGAATACATTTTTTTTTTTCGAATTAAAAGCTTCGTTAATTCATTGCTTTTCTCCTCCCACTGACTTAAACTCTCGACTTTCTCCTCCACAAGCATGTGGTCAGGATCAAGATTTAGGACCACCAGGGACTCACTAACAGAATCATATTGGCGTTGACCTTAATTAGGAGAGAAGTCAAGGTAAGGATAGAGAGGAGGGAAAAATATGTGTATCTTCTGTTCACAATTACATGATAATAAATTGCACATTTAGAGAATTAAACCGAACAGTATTTGATTCACGAAAATTGGCCAAATCGATTGGCCGAAAGGGAGGATTTAATTCCAGCCAGATTTTAAATTCGAGCAATTTGGCCAAAAATCGGCCACCTGGCAACTGGTAGGGGGTCGGCGGAGTGTGAATAAAGTTATCAATACCAATGGGAAAATATGAAAACGTATCCAAAAAGATACTCAAAATAGTTAACGCGTATTCATTTTTCCAATAGGTATCCACTTTTCTCTTAGAAACAAAAAATTAATTCAAAGCAATTATGTACACTTACATACGCTATAATCAGTAGCTTCTCATCATATGTGGAGATAAAGCACCATTCGTCTGGCAGTGGCAATATATATTTCCATGAATTATCTTATAAAAAGGGCAGTTTTTGTTTATGTTGATTTGAACATAGCTAATTTTGGTTGATTCCGAAGGCACAATAATGATTTAGTTCTATTTTATTGCTTAGGAATATGATTTGGCTGATGATGAAATACTAGATCACTTCGCTCTGAAGATTCTGAATTTCAATTTTCCTTATTTTAAGAACAGAGTTTATCACTGATATATCATTTACAGTTATTTGAATAAAACTCGAGTTGTTCTTGTCTATATTTAGTAGGCTAACCCTAATTTATATCGCTATCAGTCCAAGTCAAATGGTAATATCAGCGTTCCATGAGCTTCCAGGTCTCACATTTTCTAGCATATCAAGTTACCTCTGTTTCCGGACCCCTGTTCTTCCCCGTCCCCTTTTCCATAAGCCTAACTAGATATGGGTTATTCTTTAGTCTGGGAATAAGCTGCGACTATAACCTTGTTTAACATAAGTAGTAGGTTGGCCAAGGCACCAGCCACCCGTTGAGAACTTGATATACTACCGCTAGAGAGTTATGGGGTACTTTGACTGGCCAGACAGTACTACATTGGATCCTTCTCTCTGGCTACGGTTCACTTTCTCTTTGCCTACACATATACCGAATAGTCTGGCCTATTCTTTACAGATTCTCCTCTGTCCTCATACATCTGACAACACTGAGATTACCAGACAATTCTTCTTTCACTCAAGGGTTAAATACTGCACTGCAATTGTGCAGTGTCTATTTTCCTCTTGGTAAGGGTAGAAGAGACTCTTTAGCTATGGTAAGCAGCTCTTCTAGGAGAAGGACACCACTCCAAAATCAAACGATTGTTCTCTATTCTTGGGTAGTGCCATAGCCTCTGTACCATGGTTTCCACTGTCTTGGGTTGGAGTTGTCTTGCTTGCGGGTACACTCGGGCACAGTGTTCTATCTAGTTTCTTTTCCTTTTGTTTTGTTAAAGTTTTTATAGTTTATATGGGAAATATTTATTTTGGTGTAGTTACTGTTCTTAGAATATTTTATTTTTCCCTTTTTCCTTTCTTCACTGGGCTATTTTCCCTGTTGGGGCCCCTGGCCTTACAGCATCCTGCTTTTCCAACTAGGGTTGTAGCTTAGCAAGTAATAATAATAATAATAATAATAATAATAATAATAATAATAATAATAATAAGTATGCTAATACTGTAGTATTTTCAGTACATTAGCCTTATTGTTAGCAAAACTGGCTTCATACACTGAAAATTAGCATTGCTACCTGACTAACCTGGATCTTCGGTTTTGGTCAGTATGTGCCATAAGTTTCTTACCAGCATCAAATTCAGTAATCTTAACACTTATGCCCCATTTAGTATGAAGGACCTGTGATGATAGGTTGAAAATCTACTCATGAATGCGTGTTTACTTGGAACTATTACTGGAGTTAACAATGTAGAAAAGAACTTCCAAAAAATTATGGAGTAGCCTGAGTAAGTTCCCAAATGTTTTACGATTTTGTTCTGTTCTCCATTTCTGTTGAACTTTCTGACTTCCATTGCATATTGTATATAAAGTGTTCTTCATAAAAGACTTTAAAATTTTTACTATTAATTCATATGAAAAAAAAAATAATTTCTTTAAAATTCAAGCAAGCCTATAGCACAAATACTCTGTTTTAATAACGGTAAAGAGAATCTTGAAGAAATTTTAAACAATTCTACTCTACTTGAAGATTTGATCTTGGCATATTACCTTCATTACAAGCAAAACTCTTATGCCGCAAGATGAATTAAAAATCTTTCAATATGCTTGTATCAAAGAATCACAAATCAAGTAGTCTAACACAATTTTTTAAGCCGATCATAGGCCTGATGGTAAGTGGTCTATTTTCACTTTTTTTTCACTATCGTAAATCAAGGACAAGACCAATGTCAAGAAGATAAGGCAATCTATGATTGCTAGGACTGGTTGATGTATTTTTTCAAGCTCCCCCCCCCCAAAAAAAAAAAAAAATTAGGTTGGAAATAGTATCCTAAGTTAGGTTACGTCACGGAGCATCCAGGCGTTTTATTATTTACGGCACTCTAGGCTCAGGGGTCTAGCCAGGTAAGATATGGCATCTAATATTAATCAGGGACGATTCCCTACAATTTCCTTTGCCAAATAGGCTATTCATGTTTTGTAATTTTTTATTACAAACATGAATAATATTCGGAGTTTCTGAAGAAAAGCTTTCTCAATGGTTTCTTTTGAACAGCATGGGTACCACTTTTGCCTATTCATTTACTCTACTACTTCCGTGGAACAGCTCTTCTATGAATGTCACACGTTTTTTTTTCTCTGACTATCAATCTTGTAATTTACGTACTTTTTATTTTACAATTTCTGCAAATGCAATAAGATTTTGAGACATCACCCCGCCCAACAAACTGGTTCGATTTTAAGTTCCCTCAGCTGCCAATATACAGTATATATATATATATATATATATATATATATATATATATATATATATATATATATATATATATATGTGTGTGTGTGTGTGTGTGTGTAAATATATATGTGTAAATATCTATACATATATAATATATATATACAGTATATATATATATATATATATATATATATATATATATATATATATATATACACACACACACATCATCATCTCTTCCTACGTCTATTGACGAAAAGAGCCTCGGCTATATTTCGCCAGTTGCCTCATTTTGAGCTTTTAATTCAATACTTCGCCAGTCATCATGTCCTACTTAGCGCTTCATAGTCCTCAGCCATGTAAGCCTGGGTCTTCCCACTCTTCTATTGCCTTGTGGACCCCAGCTGAACGTTTGGTGAGCTAATCTCTCTAGGGGAACGCAAAGAGCATGCCCAAACCATCTCCATCTACCCCTCATCATCGTCATCCACATATGGTACTCGAGTAATCTCTCTTATAGTTTCATTTCTAATCCTGTCCTGCCATTTAACTCCCAATATCCCTCTGAGGACTTTGTTCTCAAATCTACTAAATCTATTGGAGATTGTGTCATACCATGACTCATGTCCATAGAATAACACAGATCTCACTAAACCAATATATAGTCTGATATTTTATGTAATTTCAGGCGATTTGATTTCCAAATTTTACTTAACCTAACCACTGTCTGATTTGCTTTTTTTCAATCTTTCACTAAACTCTAATTCTAAAGACCCTGTTGTATTGGAGATCATGGTTCCTAAATACTTAAATGATTCTACCTCATTAATCCTTTCTCCTTCCAATGATATTTCATCTTCCATTGCATACTCCGTTCTCATCATGTCTGTCTTTCTTCTATTTATCATCAACGCAACCTCGTGTGATATTTTATGTATTCTGGTAAGCAAGCATTGCAAATCCTGTGGTGTTCTGCTAACAAGGACAGCATCATCCGCATACTCTAAATCCGTTAAATTCCTATCACCAATCCAGTGCAATCTTTCTCCTCCTTCTCTGACAGTTCTGTGCATTACAAAATCATGAAGAGGATAAACAACATAGGCGACAACACATTCCCTTGGAGTACTCTGCTGTTCAGTGCAATCTTTCTCCTCCTTCTCTGACAGTTCTGTGCATTACAAAAGCCATGAAGAGGATAAACAACATAGGCGACAACACATTCCCTTGGAGTACTCTGCTGTTCACTGTAAATTCCTTTGATAAGACTCCATTGACATTAACTTTGCACTTGCTATGCTCATAAACAGACTTGATTAAATTTACATATTTAAGAGGTATTCTATAAATAACACAGGACTCTCCGCAAAATTGGCCGGTGCACACTATCAAAGGGGATTTCTATATTGTACGCATTGCTGTACAACATGTCTCAAAATGAAAACTTGGTTAGTGTAACTTCTACCTTTTCTAAATCCCGCTTGTTCATCTCTCATCTTTTCATTAATGTTTCTCTCCAGTCTCTTTAGAATAAGCATACTATATATTTCCATAACAGCCACCCGTTGAAATACTACTGCTACAGAGTTATGGCGGTCCTTTGACTGGTCAGGAAATACAACATTGGATCCTTCTCTCTGGTTACGGCCTATTCTTTATATATTCTCCTCTGACCTCATACACCAAACAATTTTTCTCTCAAGGGGTTAACTACTGCACTGTAATTATTCAGTGGCCGCTTCCCTCTTGGTACGGGTAGAAGAGACTCTTCAGCTATGGTAAGCAGCTCTTCTAGGAAAAGGGCACTCCACAATCAAACCATTGTTCTCTAGTCTTGGGTAGTGCCATAACCTCTGTACCATGGTCTTTCACTGTCTTGGGTTAGAGTTCTCTTGCTTGAGGGTACACTCGGCCACACTATTCTATCTTATTTCTCTTCCTCTTGTTTTGTTAAAGTTTATATAGGAAATATTTATTTCATTGTTGTTACTGTTCTTAAAATATTTTATTTTTACTTATTTCCTTTCCTAACAGAGCTATTTTTCCCGTTGGAGCCCCTGGGCTTATAGCCTCCTGCTTTTCCAACTAGGGTTGTAGTTTAGCAAGTAATAATAATAATAATAATAATAATACATACATATATCAAGGCACTTCCCCCAGTTTTGGGGGTAGCCGACATCAAACAAAAGAAACAAAAAAAGGGGACCTCTTCTCTCTACGTTCCTCCGAGCCTGACAAGGGACTCAACCGAGTTCAGTTGGTACTGCTAGGGTGCCACCACCCACCCTCCCCCATTATCCACCACAGATGAAGCTTCATAATGCTGAATCCCCTACTGCTGCTACCTCCGCGGTCATCTAAGGCACCGGAGGAAGCAGCAGGGCCTACCGGAACTGCGTCACAATCGCTCGCCATTCATTCCTATCCCTAGCACGCACTCTTGCCTCTCTCACATCTATCCTCCTATCACCCAGAGCTTTCTTCACTCCATCCATCCACCCAAACCTTGGCCTTCCTCTTGTACTTCTCCCATCAACTCTTGCATTCATCACCTTCTTTAGCAGACAGCCATTTTCCATTCTCTCAACATGGCCAAACCACCTCAACACATTCATATCCACTCTAACTGCTAACTCATTTCTTACACCCGTTCTCACCATCACCACTTAGTTCCTAACCCTATCTACTCGAGATACACCAGCCATACTCCTTAGACACTTCATCTCAAACACATTCAATTTCTGTTTCTCCGTCACTTTCATTCCCCACAACTCTGATCCATACATCACAGTTGGTACAATCACTTTCTCATACAGAACTCTCTTTACATTCACGCCCAACCCTCTATTTTTTACTACTCCCTCAACTGTCCCCAACACTTTGCATCCTTCATTCACTCTCTGACATACATCTGCTTCCACTCCACCATTTGCTGCAACAACAGACCCCAAGTACTTAAACTGATCCACCTCCTCAAGTAACTCTCCATTCAACATGACATTCAGTCTTGCACCACCTTCCCTTCTCGTACATCTCATAACCTTACTCTTACCCACATTAACTCTCAACTTCCTTCTCGTACATCTCATAACCTTACTCTTACCCACATTAACTCTCAACTTCCTTCTCTCACACACCCTTCCAAATTCTGTCACTAATCGGCCAAGCTTCTCTTCCGCGTCTGCAACCAGTACAGTATCATCCGCAAACAACAACTGATTTACCTCCCATTATTAATAATAATAATAATATTAATTATTATTATTATCATTATTACTAATATCATTAAAAACCAGTCAGGTCTCCTTTTTTTCACCAACACTCCTAACTTCCAGTCATCAGGTTTGGCGTCTTCATGCCACATTCTACAAAATAATCTTGTTAGTCTGGGAGTCACTTCATTTTCGGCCAGTATCATCTCTGCAGTTATTCCATCGTATCCCGGGCCTTTCCATCTCTTTAGTTTTTTTTTAGGATAGCTTCGACTACAAACGCACTGAATTCCTTCATGGGCACATCAAGGTCTTCACCAGCTTCAGGTATGTCAGTCAAATTATTCCTTCATACCTACTATTCACAACCTCACTAAAGTGTTCCGTCCAATGTTGTCTTTCTTCATCTCCTGTTGCTATAACCGAACCATCTCTCTTTTCGATGGGTATATGCTTCTTCATCTTTGCCCAGTCAAGATTTCATTAATAATTCTATGAGCAATTCTTACACCATAGCCACTTCCTGAATTCATAGCTTTGTCAGCCTCATCTGCTTTACTGTCTAAATATTCTCTCTAGTCATTCCTAGCTTTTCTTTTGACCACATTGTCAATACTAGAATACTTAGCATGCTCTACCTTGTAATTTTCATTACTTCCTCGAAAACTTTCAACAATCACTTTCTGTCTTTGTCTCTTTTTGATAGTATCCCAGGTATCATTTGATATCCATGGCTTTCTCCTTGTAACTACGTGTCCCAAGACTTCCCTACCAACTGACTGATATATGTTCTTAATATCAAACCGTTCTTCATTAATTGTCTGTTCTTCGTCTCCTAAAGTTTCTAAGACTGTAAATCGATTCCTACATTCAGTTGCAAATGTTTCTCTGTGCTCCTCTAATAGCTTAGTTGTATTAAACGTAGGTATTTTATACATCTTTCTGTTGGGTGCTTTCAGTTTTAATTTCCGTGTGGCAATGAGGAGCTGGTGATCACTACCAATATCAGCATCTGTAAAGCTTCTTACATTCTCAGAGTCCTCCTCCTCTCTTTATCAATGGCAATGTGATCTATCTGAATTTTGTAAATACATGGTGAAGTCCATGTATACTTGTGGATGTTTTTGTGTTGAAAAAGTACCAATGAGAAAATTGTTTGCTGAACAGAATCTTATGAAATGTGCTCCATTTTCATTTGCAACTTCGCAAAGACCCTCGGCACCCATCACATTATGTTTTTGACGTTGTTAATAGTTTATATAGGACATATCTGTTTTAACGTTGTTACTGGTTTTAGAATGATTTATTGTTAATTTATTCTCATCATTTGTTTATTTCCTTATTTCCTTTCCTTACTGGGCTATTTTTCCCTATTGGAGCCCTTGGGCTTATAGCATCAATAATAATAATAATAATAATAATAATATCCCTTGACTACTTTTTCCAACTTTAGCATTGAAGTCGCCAATCACAAATTTCATATCTCTCTCAGGGATCTCGTCTATTGCCCTGTGCAGTTCTTCATAGTATCCATCTTTCCTTTCTTCAGGGGAATCATTTCTTGGGGCATAGCAAACTATAATACTCAAATTGCACTGCTTTGATTTGAACCTTGCTAATAACAATCTATTTACAGCTCTCCACTCGGTCAATGAATTTTCTGCTCCTGGTGTCATCATCATTCCTACTTCACTTCCAACTCCATCTGATCTTCATGAGTAGATATACAGTATATATATTGCCTTGGTCTAAGGTTTCCTTACCAATCCCCTTACAAGGTGTTTCACTTAGGGCCAAGATTTCCAAACTATATTTCATAAACTCACTCTCCACTTTGCTGTAACTTCCCAATCTGAATCATGGTACTAACATTCCAATTACCTATTTTCAATTTCTATTTTGTATTCATAAACCGGGAGATTCTTACCACCGCGCTACACTTGAAATACTATCAACAATAAAACCAAGAAGCAGTAATAATAAAGAGATGGTTTCATACACCTCACGCATGGTAAAAAAAAAAAATCCTTTATAGAACGCTAAAATTAGGTGAATGTTAGGTAAAAGGAGGTTAGGAAAAATCTTGTTCGTGAAATAATTTTATTAGAAGGAAATTATAACTGTAAAATAACTAAAGATAGCTATCAATAATACTGTGTATTTAGTTCTTCTCTTTAGCGGAAGGATTTGCGACACGCAAATAATGCCATTATTCTCACGTTTTTCAATTGTATATTTTCTCAACCTGTCTCAGACTGAGGGCAAAGCAACGTCCAATGAGATGCCGTTGCATAGGCCATTGCTTGCCTCTAACCAACTGAACACGGGACTGAACCTGAGCCACAACATATACATAAATATGACAATGAATAACACTAGGCTCAGTATTACAACAACAGTACTTATAGTTGTCTACGCTTTACAATAAATAATAACACTAGGCTCAGTATTGCAACTAGCCTACAGTACTTAAGAGTTGTCTACGCTTTAACACTTACCTACAACGCATGCTATACTGTACTCATTTGCATTTACTTCCCCAAAACGGCTGGCAACACACGGCTCACTCCAAAACAAGAATTTGCACTGGGCATTCTATCCACCCTTGTCTTAATCTTCGGCAAAACATGTCCTCTTTTCTTTCCACGGCTTATTCAGCATTCATTTTTGGTCCATTCCCGTGTCATGTAGGCTCTATCAAGCCACAAAATCCACTCGTTGCACTGCAATACAATATTCCTGGCACTCCTACGTGATGCTGAGTATGTTTTACATGAGTATTAATCTGATTTTCCTGACAGCTTTAGGCCTAGTTGGCGGTGTCGTAATCTATTGTCCCAGAGAAATGCGAACAAAACAATATACTGTATATATAGTCTTCATTAATATGATTAGAAAGTGAATTTCAACTTAATTTAGCTGGCAGGAATTTATACATACATTCATACATGGATGCATACGCGCATAAATAATGAAATAAACAAATGTATATATACATATAAATGTAATTCAACAGTGAACTTCAAGTCCATAATCAGACGTTCCAGACAATTACCGACACACGGGAAATTCTGAATATGGATCTGACTGACTTCATACGAATGTATATGCACAGACATTACGTAACCATAAGCATACCGATTTTATATACGGAAAATGCAAATGGATTCAATTTTGCTGATTGACGAAGAGTCTCATTGACATGAACTCTACACCGTCAGTCACAACCTTGATCTAGATTTAACTAATCATATGAACGAACAGGCAGGACGGATCCAGGAACAGGTTATGGGTGTGTGTATGTATGTGTGTATGCATATATATATATATATATATATATATATATATATATATATATATATATATATATATATATATATAACTCAGTTTATGGGTCTAAGATACTGATTAGTAGGTCTATTGATCTTCGTTGATATAGACAAAAAAGACGAGGAGCGGCCGGGTGTACAGTCATGGATGGAAGGCTGGGTTGGTTCTCAATGATTTTATTGTGCTTTCATAGAATAAAACACGCCTCACTCTGCAAGACAGCAGCAGGTTAACGATGCATATAAAGCAACTATTGCTTATATTGTGACTTTATTCGGTTTTAAATAAGAAAATATCACAAATAATTTACTTTGGAACTGAACGTCTTTTTTTCTTGTTTAAATATGAAGCACTGTTCCATGATGCTTACCTCAGGGCCACTTAATGAAGTCGACTATTTCTTTTTCAAAATCGTGTTTTGTTGTTATTTTACTAATACAACTAAACTATATCAAACTGCAGTTTAAACAGACATTTTAAGGCTCTTATTTTCAATTATATACATTTGTCTATGCATTTAGCTTAGAAAGTTGACACTGTCTTCTGCTCTAAAAGTACAATGTAACATTACAAGGACCAAGTCCACAAAGGACAACGGTTTCATAGCATCAAAGCGTGTGTAAAAATACCCTACATTAGACTCAACAATGTCATTGATTTTCCTTACTTCCAAACTTATCACAAAGAAAGTCTTACATTGGTAAGAAAAGTTTCCTGCGACTCAGACATAAACACAAGTTTTTGCAACATTTGACTGACAACCTCTGGGGAAAATGACGCAGACTTGGGTGATGGCTATGATAATTTCGGTGACAAGATGATATAAGTGATGACGATGATGGTGATGCACAAGTAATCTGATATGTACAATGTGTTATTATACGTCTGGAAACCGTCATTTCTGAGGGGAGAAGTTAGGCCTATCTATGGGAATTGTGAGACATACACGTTTAATCCCACGTATTTGGTGAATTTTGTAGCATAAAAATGCCGTTTCTCTTCTAAAAACGAGCTTATGTCTGAGGTACTGGTTCTCTTAATAATATGTCTAATGATTATTATCATGCATGATAAATTGGCGAGATATGATATGGGCATATAAATAAATCTTTGACTTATCCTACCAAGCTTCCGAAATTTGGAAAAAAGACGGTATCTGAGACTGAATGGGAGACCAAAGGCGTGAAGTGCTAAAGAGATATTTATTTAATTGCTCGCTTCATGCTAATGTTGGCCTTTCTGTGAAACACTAAACTTTACCAGAGGATGTTTCTTTTTTGAGGTTGGAAAGATTTCCACCAAAATTAACAATAAAGGAATTTTTTTTTTAAACTAAAGGTGTAGTAAAATATGTGGGGGGGGGGGGTTTGTTTGTGTGAGGACGAAGTTACCATACGATTAGGTATCTAAAATAAATTAACAAATCGAAAAGGGGTACTTAATCCTACCAATATTATGCACAATTACAGCTCAAAACGAACGGAAACAGAATCGTTTCATTTTAGTAATGTTTCTAAACGTGACCACGAATAACCAAGGTTAAATCCTCTTGGAATGTGGGTCATACTCGGGTAATACTAGATAAATAAGTAAATGAGTAAAGTAGGAAGATATTCTACCCTAAGGCGCAATTTAGCAAATGGTAATAGCCACCATGGAGCAGCGAAAAAAGAATAATAATTTTCATGAAAAAATGTGAACTTTGCCACGACACATGGAAAACATTAAGGAGGTTTTTGCCTCTTAATATTTGGCCAGCATTCTACTTTTCAACATACCTTAAACTAAAAGGAGACCTAAATGGACTAAGTGACACTTTCCAGGCTAGGATATTAAGGTAGGATAGGTTAAGATACATTAAATACGAAGTGGTTAGATTAGGTTATCGGTGTTGTGGCCAGTCGTATGTGAACAGCTAAGTGACATTATGATTGACACGCAATGCGATATGTTCTTATGATTACTAGGAATCTTATGCTCTCCTATGAAATTCATCCCGAATTTGATATTGTTTGAAACAAACTTCCAAATAAAAAAAAAAACTAATGTCAACAAAAAAGCCTATCTCAACCGGGATAATTACAACCTTTAACTCTAAAAAGAATAACTCAGTATTACAAGAATATCCTCTATTTGTGCTACTTTGTACGATGATGATCTATAAAGACAACAAAAACCTTCTACAGAACAGAATCAACGGTATTCATTTTCTCTTTGTCTTTAATATATATTATACTCGTGTATGTGTGTATATATATATATATATATATATATATATATATATATATATATATATATATATATATATATATATACATGTATATAATATATATATATATATATATATATATATATATATATATATATATATATATATATATATATATTATATATATATGTGTGTTTATCTAAATATGAAACAAGCAAAAACAATTAAATGAAAATAATGAGACACTTCCGGTCATGCTATCAATGGTAGACTCGAAAAGTAAAATGATTAAAATAACACTAAAATGAAATTTACCATTCACTTTCCGAAGCTCCTTTGATTCTACGCACTTTCCTTCTCTTTTTACCGCTGCAAATGAAGCTGTTTTGTTTGTTAGCAAAACAATGCAAATTAGCGTGTTGATATCTACGATAATACGATAGAAGTGTTGTTAGGATTTGGGAGAGATAGAAGTGCAACTATTGGGGGGGGGGGGTGGGGGAGGTTTGCGGTCTCCGACATGATGTTTTAATGGTGGTATTGAAGCTGGTAGTGGCATTGCAGGACAAAACATCTTAGTTCTACAAGTAAACAATTGATGGATTTTGACTCTTTCAGAACAATAGCTAAGAAATAATGAGGAATTCTGGAGGCGGAAGAAAGAAATCCACAGTGTTAATGTGGAAGGGATGAAAGATTCATCAGAGGGGTGTACGTGAACGTATATCATTTTTGGAATAAAATTTTATATCAAGATCCTTTCCACCGACGTCAAAATCTTACAAAACTATTATAAATGTGTGTGACGAAATATTTATACCATAATTTTTTTCACAAAGATGAAAATTCAAAATAGTAATTAATTCGACTGAAATTTCTTTACTTGGTCACTTTCATTCCTTTAAATTTATAATAGATAATAACTATATAACACCATATAGTTATTCATTCCAGATAGGCTGAGATTTTATTACAAAAACAGTAATAACCGTTTTATAAATAGTGTTTGTGGCAGTCCTAACCACAGCTGATATTAAAGGTCCAGGTTTAGTAGTTCGATTTCTTTCGTCGTGATTGGCAAGGAAGGAACATTTTTTATTGTTTTGGGGAGACAATTGAATGAAAAAAGACTGGTTTTCTAATGCGTATTGAAAAGGGCGAGTTTCCCAATGTGCAGGACAGGACAACTCGGGGGGGGGGGGGGGGGGGGGGCATTTTGTGTGTTTCTGTACGAGGTTTATATAATTAACATAATCTATTTCAAATGTTAAGTGTTAAAGTCAGTGTGAAAGGGAACATAACTTCTAAAAAACTGCCTGTTTCTCTTCAGCTTTGTATCAGACAATACACTGAAAATGTCCTTAATCATTAGGTCACCCGCGATGCTAATAAAACGTGAAGCAACATATTACCAAAAAGGCTCTTCTAAAGATACTGTCAAATCAAAATTAAAATATATGTATATGTATATATATAGCACCATCTACGTTATATCTTAACATAAACAGCCACTCCACCTCAGCTATTAAATAGTTCCACCGCATCCTGGCTGGTTTTTTTGAGGATTTTCGAACCAGGCACAACACGTCATAAACTTAAAAGCCGTCTTGTCTTAATATATACAAATTCAAAACACTTATCTCTTTCCTGTCACTGAGTTTTTCATGAGCAATGACTGACATTTATTTTGTGTGAAGTTACGCAACACAACTTTCGATAAAGTTGCACCTCCCACGACAACACAATAGTTTTCTTTTAGTCTTTTTCTTATAGAAAACACAGACACACGCGCAAGCTCAAACACACGTTCGAGGAACAACAAATATACACATACAAATACGTATATATATATTCATTAACATAAATTTGAGCATTTGTCATTAACAGCTTCCAGATGTGATGATGAGGTGCGCGTGTGCAGAGATTTGTGTCCTTTTTATTAGTTTATTTATTCATCTTTAGTCATCTATGAATACAAATGTCTGGGAGGAACATTTGGTAGAGTGGCCTCTCAGGACCCACAAAGTCCATTTCACAACCATGAACGCATAAGACACTTCAACTGTTTGTGAGGGAACGGGAGTCTTATAAAAAGGAGAGAAGGGAGAACAGCGCTGCTCGACACAAGCGTTTCTGCTCTTACCGCTGACCCTGAGAGAAAAGGGAAAGAAGAAGGAGGAGGAGGATGAATAGGAGAAATGGAGGAAAGAATAGAGGAGGAGAAGACAGAAGCTTCGTCTATAACCCCGGGCTCTGTAGGTCAGAAGCGGAACTCGCGGAAGTCTGGATGGCTATTTGACGTGTGAGAGCGATGCTTGAGAGATGACGTGTGCCCCACTGGCGCGTGGCTATTATTAGCGTTCGTTGAGCGATTCCGTCTGCTGGAGAAACGCCCGGGTCTCTTGGGCATGTTGGCCAGAGACCAAGGTTCTCGTTCGCGCCTACTCGTGAAGGAACTCGTGGACATCCGGTTGAAAGCTCCCTGGCGACTGGAATGACATCCATGCGAGAAGGACCTCGAAGACAGGCGAGCCATTGGCCTCGGCGCATCCGACCCGTCATGGCCCTTCGGGGAGAGAATGCTCACCCTGGGGCCACTGGCACCCTTGCACCCGAGATGATCCAGGAGGTGAGAGCTGGGAAGCACTCTCCCGGAAGCTGTAGAATGAGAGCGCATGAGGGAGCTGGGCTTTGGCCTGGGAGGCTGACAGATGGGCGCTGCCAAGAGGCTCTGCTGGGTCGTACTGGTGTACGTCGCAGCCGCGGCGGCTGCCACGGAGAGGAACGTGTCCGACTTCTGCTGGCTGGAAGAAGGCTGCGTTGCCGCAGCAGCAGCAGCAGAAGCTGGCGCTGTGAGACCTTCACATGTCGATGGAGGCTGTATGGAGCTTCTTCGCTCGTTCCCCCCGCATGGACAAGTTGGAGTACCAGTCCGACAACCGCGGACCCGTAAGGTCATCTCCACCCCGGTAAGGCACGGACACGGGCACCTATGGGTGCCCGGGGCTAACTGCAATGGAGAAAAAAAGAAGAAAGGATTAATACAAAGTAACACTTGGCTTACCTATAAACGAGTAACATTGCACATCACATACCTGGAACTGAGCCAAACCACCTGGGAAGTAGAGTATTTTATGAAAAAGTAAATTATCTGAAAAATAAGACATGAATATCTCGTGTATATCGGCAACTAGAAAGTGTTAAAAACTGAAAGACAAAAGTATTGGAAACAAGATTCTTTCTTTAACGTCATCGTCTTCGCTATTTAATTACTAAGAAAGACTTAGGGTCTTACTGATGGTTTGGAATGTGTTTTCCAACCTTGCATGGCATTTAGTAACTGAAAACATTCTATCTAATATGAAGTACGACTTTTCTACTTCTCAAACACTTTTAAAATACATTGTTCATCATGATCTTTTATCATTTTACTCAAAGGAAATTGAAGAAATGCATGCATGCATTGCGTATTGCGATATCCTAGAAAAGCAAGAATAGCATCTCTCTGGTACAAGATTTCAAATCAAACATTTCTATCTCTAGCATCATTCACAGCTGGTTAGAGCAAATTTTCTCTTTTTGTAGCATTTATAGAGCGAGAATATTTTTTTCTATATATCATTACTAAAGTAATTAGGTTCCTTAGAAGCCGTTATCTGACACAAACATACACATGCACATGGAAAATCATTGCTGCCTTCCCTTTGGGCACTACCGTGTACATACATACGGGCACCAAGGGGTTGAATTCTAATGCATACAGAAAACTTGACTATACAGTAGTTCTGCACATTTGTATTCCTGATCTAGCTACAGCAATGTACTAAACGAAAGCTTTCACATCCACATTTTAAAAATAATTTCGCATATTTAGTTCTAAATACGTTGATAATGAAATGGATGTAATTGGAACAAAGATAAGAAAATAAAATATCCATTCTGTTAGACGAGGCACTGAGAATGTCAAAGATAAATCATTTTTGATATCATGTAAACATATAGCATTATATTGATGGACATAACAAACATTTCAGTAAATCTATTTACCTCTCTAGACACACACACACACACACACACACACATATATATATATATATATATATATATATATATATATATATATAATATATATATATATATATATAATGTGTGTGTGTGTGTATCTTTCCAGTCACGCTCAGCTGCATTGGCAGACGTTTAACTACTCAAATCTCTCCCCATCCCTCGGTAAGGGAAGAGGGATAGGCCATACCCAAGTTAGAGGGGATACCCCTTGAGGTATTATGTGTGTGTGCCTGCAAATCTATCTAAATATTTAGCTGACCTTTTTGACGAGCGCGTATACTAGTATATACATATGAATGAAAGAATGCGTTCGTCGACCATTGCGACTCCCGGTATGTGTGTAATTTGGTAGCCATGAGTGAATAGTTGTTATTACTCTCTTAAACTAACCATTAAATTAATGCCTTCTTTGCGTACATTCCGGCATGATCTACAAAGACTGATCGATACCGGCATGGACTACTCAGTCCCACTGGAACTAGTGCCTCCAGTGGCAAGCTAAATCAGGACAGCCAAAGTGGGGGAAACTGTAGCTTATGTCCGGAAATTTTTGGAATCTTTGGTGATTGGGCGCAGCACAGGTAGGGTCCAATAAAACTATCTGTACCTCTGTTGACCTTGGTATTAATTTTGTAAAACTGATGGTCTTTAGACTCTAATTAAACCTGGTGGTCAACCTGTCTTTGTTAACCTAAGTATTGAAATCGTAAACATAATAGTCTTTATACTGTAATTAGTCGTTCAGGCTATAAAGATAACAACCTCATCCAAGAAGATATAATTTACGGAATCCAGGCCGTATGGACCGAGATCATTCAGGCCTGAGTTACAATTTGGAAAAAACAACGCAATTTCACTAGATGTGTTAAAAGTTGAGAGATTAGATGGCACAGAAGAAAGGAAGCGAGAACGGAAAGTAGACTAAAAAGGGAGTGCAGATGTAAGCCATAAAATCGCAACAAACCCTTAATTATTGAATAAGATTGCATATTGATGGCGATACCGCTCCAGCAAGCCCATGAATATTGCAGAGAAACGGAAGGTTATTCCATATTAGTTTATGGGCATTTTAGCTCGTCCCATGAAAATTAATTAATTTAATTTTAACTGATACAAAAATAATCTCAACAACTGGAATTTACATCAGAGAGATACAGTGATAAATCAAACAATAAACCTCTACCGTCGGTGAATAGACAATGGAGAGCCGCTACACACCCTTAGTGCAAAAGGTCACAAGTTAAACCGGAAAGGAAGTCAATTATTCATCGGTCAATGAGCACGACTCAGGGGTCATTAATCTAGCATCACACACACACTCTCTCTCGCTCAAATGTTATATTGTTGTTTTCTCTGCTTTTCCGTAATTAGCATATATCACAGATTCCATTTCGAGATGTTTATTGTAAATAAACTAAAAGATTTGTCTTTAGGGTAATCAATAATTCCCTCTCGAAAGGGACGAATCATTTTGTAAGATTATATCTTAAATAAGTATTCCTATACACCACTTTTTGAAAGCCGGCCAATCTCATGTTAAATTCTAAATTCATATTTTATAAGATAACTCTGATTTTATAAAAAAAAAATCCTGTATGATGCGCATGAAGAAGCAGCATATATGTCTAAGTTTTATTTTGGAAGGATACAGATAGGGAAACAGTGTAGTAAATTACCTTCATCGCAAAACTACTTAAAATAACATTCGTGAGTTCCTATTTCGAGAACATAAATAGGAAAACTCCACTTACAAGTTACAAGCCATTCGTTAAAGGATTCGTCTGAAAAGTTAAAATTAGTCAGATGCTACAAGCAGAATCACTTCTCTGTGAAGGGGAAAACATATGTTGGAGAACTCCTTTGCGGAGAAGAAAAGTCCTGCGGGATTCCATGATTAGAAGACTTGCCACAGGAAACGAAATAAAGTAAAATAGGATTTTACATGTCAAAGGAATTCTGTAGCACAGGGAACCCCATAGAATGCCACATGCCAAAGGACTCCACAGGAAAGGTGACACTACCTCAGGATGTCACCTGTCAAAGGATTCCATTGTGGACGAGAATGTATCTTTCGTCGACATCACTTCATAAAAGTTTTCGAAAAGAAATATCCACAGGATCTAATTCCACAAGATACTGAACACACGCGGGAGGTATGCTGTTCCAAGAATAGGTTTCCTTGAATTTTTCATGTTAGGCCTACTACCTGTAGGCCTGACTGACAGCAAGCGCGTCGATACTACGTCAAAGGTTAAGCTCTCAATTTTTTTTAATAACATTCTGTTTGAAAATGTATCTCTCTCTCTCTCTCTCTCTCTCTCTCTCTCTCTCTCTCTCTCTCTCTCTCTCTCTCTCTCTCTCTCTCTCTCTGGGTTTCACACACAATATATATATATATATATATATATATATATATATATATATATATATATATATATATTATATAAATTATATTATTTTAGATTGATGAATAGCCGAGATAAGAACAAGCAAGATTTAGAAAAGGTAGAATGTACTGACTAAATTTCAATTTTGAGAAATGTTGTATAACAATGCGTAGAATATAGAAATCAACAATGCGTAGAATATAGAAATCCACTTTTGGTGGTATTTGTGGTCTATGAGAAAGCCTTTGATAGTGTGCTCCGGCCAATTTTTTGGAGAGTCCTGTGTTATTATGGAATTCCTCCTAAATATTTGAATTTGATTAAGTCTGTTCATGAGCATAGCAAGTGCAAAGTTAATATTAGTGGAGTCCTATCAAATGAATTTCCAGTGAACTGCGGAGTACTCTAAGGGAATGTGTTATTACCTATGTTGTTTATCCTTCTCAAGTATTCTGTAATGAGCAGAACAGTTGGAGATGGTGGAGGAGGATTGGACTCGATTGGTGATAGGACTAGAGTACGCTCATGATATTGTCCTTATTAGAACAGCACCTCATAATTTGCAATACTTGCTTACCAGAATGCATTAAATATCACATGAAGGGCTCAAGATAAATAAAAGAAAGACACAGATGATGAGAACGAAATATGCAATGGAAAATTAAATATCATTGGAAGGAGAAAGAATTAATGGGTTAGAATCATTTAATCATTTAAATATTAAGGAACTATGATCAATACAGGGTTTTTAGAATTATAGTCAAGTGAAAGATTGAAAAAAGTAAAATCAGACAATGGCTGTTTTAAGTAAAATTTGGAAATCAAATCACCTGAAATTACATATAGAATCTGGCTATATATCAATTTAGTGAGATCTGTGTTACTGTATGGGCATGAGTCATGGTATGACACTGGTAAAATCTCCAACAGATTTAGCAGATTTGAGAACAAAGCCCTCAGAAGAATATTGGGAGTTGAATGGCAGGAGAGATTAGAAAAGAAACTATAAGAGACACAACTCCAGTGCTATATGTGAATAAGAACATGGTGAGGGGTAGATGGAGATGGTTTGGGCATGATATTCACTCTCCCCAACAATCATTTAAACTAGCTCCACAAGGCACTAGAAAAGTTGGAAGGCCCTGGCTTTCATGGCTGAGGACTATGAAGCAAGCGTGAAGTAGGTGATGAATGGAGAATTATTGAATTGAAAGCTTAAAATAGAGACGACTGGCGAAATCTAACAGTGGCCATTTCCGTCAATAGTCGTAGGATATATATATATATATATATATATATATATATATATATATATATATATATATATATATATATATATATATATATATATATATATATATATATAATCTCTGAGTCAGTAAAACTCGACGTGGTGATAGGGTTTGTGTAGCACCACATAATCTAAAAGCTGTACTTGTCATGACCATCCATTGGGTTGGTTTGCTGTGAGGGATCAGATTAAAATTTCCCACCATCACCAATCTGTAGTTTTCTTGTTTCTCAACAAGTCTACAAGATTTAAGGGGCAAGTTTCCTAATCTAGTTTTTTTCTCTCTTTTTTTCTTGACCCTAGAGAGACAGTAACCAGTCAATGGTTGGACAGGTGGGCGATCCCCAGCCCTTGCAAACGTGAATAGAACACTACTCAACTCAGTCATGGCATCCATTTGGGTTGGTTTTATTTACTATAAATATAATAGTTTTTTTATTGTATTAATAATGACACCACATTGTCTTTCATTCTGACGTTTCCCAAAAAGATGTAGGCTCAAATCCTAGTTAGGGAAGGGAAAAGGGAAACCCATCTTGTATAATACCTTATGGGGATATTAATAACAAGCTAAACAGAGAGAAGGCTATCTGTTCTCATTTCTCTGCATCTCATAGAAGTGGAAGAGTGGGTGCCACTAGGTTTTAGGGACTAGGTTCATTTCCTTCCACCATGGAGTTCAAAAACCTTTCCCGGGCGCTTCTATGCCTTGAAAATCACTACATACGTATCCAAACCACCGAGACTTACTGGGACACAAGTTTTCAGGTTATACAGCTTACAAACACTACTGTAACAGTCCTCATCAACCATACTTTATGTACTAGGTTCCTGTTGGACGCAATAGAGAGATTCGTCTGTTATTAAAGGTGTCATTTTCCTCTTCAAGGAGCTCATAACCTTCCATTAGGTACCTCTCTGTCTTGGAATATGCTACAGTACAAACCAAAGCCACAAAATTTTCCAGAGGAAGCACCCACACGCGCACACACATTCATTCACCAGATTTACGTTTAGTCCATGCATTTAGTTCCATTTTTCATGAGTCCCAAATTCTCTTCCTTGGAACAACACAATAGATGACACAGCCTAAAATTCACACACACAAAAAATAATACGATATAGATGCTTTGGGTGGTTCTCCTTTGTTTCCTAATATAGAAGTTTGACTGGGGTAGCCGATCCTCCTAAACTACTCACAGTTATTCTGTATGATTGATTCTGTGGTTTAGTGTTAATCCATCCGCTTCAAATCTGCGAGAGTCACCCATAATA